>NC_136503.1:52252254-52344754 GCF_053919585.1 Euprymna scolopes | reverse complement strand
AGAAACTAGCTTTCATCAAACGGAAATGGAATCATATCGTCTTTTGTTGGCAACAATTTTATCATTACACCCTGTATGTAAGTATATAAATACATAAAGATATTTAGTGATTACATGAATTCGCTAGCCTAATTAAATAGGAGCAAAAAAATAGACCCAATATCCGGAACATTTTTCCTCTTGTGTTTAAGAGATGTGGCGTTTTATCTACACTGCTGGCGAGCCATGATTTAATATACTCATGTTTTTAAATTCGTGTAACTGTGTTTCATTAAAACAAAGGATAATCCTTGAAACATTGGGCTGATTGTGAATTCGTAAAAAACAACTGATTCAGCAATTGTAGGAAATTAATTGACTTATTGGCAAAATAATTTTCCAATGAAGGACTAAAAATTTCTTTTTATGAATAGTTTTAAAAGGTTGAAAGCAGTTCCAAGACACACATACATACATACATACATACATACATACATACATACATATACACATAAATAAGAATGCACACATATACATACATACACATATATATATACACACACACACGCTTATTTATTCACACATATGCATATATCCACACACATACACACACTTTACCTTTCTTGTAATAAGGTAAACTATAAACTAAAATAGAGGTGAGAAGACTCCTTAAAATAATAAATTATTCAAAAAGAAAAAAAAATGAAAAGACCAGCAGCGTTGCTCGACTCTTTCTACTCTACTGCTTTGTTTATAGCATGTGCTTGGTTTACCCCAATCCACTTTTAACACCTATACATTCACAGCGAGAACTCGGTTCGCTGAAACCACAAACAAGAATTTTCTTTGCATTTTCTCTCTCCTTATCAAAAACGAAACGAAATTTCGATGAATGAATTTTATTTTCTAGAACATATCATGGGTGATACAAAGTATCACGAATCTACTTCCCAACAGACTATAACGTGATAGTCTTCATGTCTAATGTAAACAAATATTATCTAAGCCGTCCTCTTGGGCAATCAATTCCTCTTAAGAAATATTCTGCTTAACTGACCCTTTGTTTTCAATGCCCTTGTGCAGACTATTATACTTCAAGTTTTATCCTTGAGTGACCCCTTCCCTCTGCCTTGTTAAACTGTAGCACATCAGTAAAAAGAAAAAATAATGAAGTAATAATGTTCTCAAATTATGAAAGTGTTAAGAGGTAAAAGTAGAGTTGTCATCAACTCTCCAAGGGCAAAAACTATAAGGGAAATAATCGAAATAGGTTGGTTGGTTGTTTTATGGCATATCAACCCTTTTTAGTAGGGGTAGGCTATAGAAACAAAATTTTTCAAATAAATGCCAAAAGTGGCTTATTACCTTCATTTATATGTAAATAGATGGGAACAAGTGATTTTGTTCAAAACGGGTCAAAATTGGAGGGTCGCTGGCCCCAAACGTGATTTGACCGCGTCAACTCGTGAAAATGGCCCAAATTTCGCCCCCGAACACACTTAATCATTTATTGAAAGCCACAGGGTGCATGTTTTGACTATAAATGCATTTGTATCATTAAATCTAACATTCCCATTGGCTATCCCACAAGTATAGGGCTTTTTAGGGTATCTCAGAGTCCAAAATGGGTCAAAATTACCCCAAAATTAGCCCAAAATAGTCAGAAATCACGGATTTTCCAAAATGCACCTCCCAAGCCACACAGGGTGCAATTTTTGACCATAAATGGCTCTATATCATTAAATCTAACATTCTCACTGGCTATCCCACCTATATAGGGCTTTTCAAGGTATCTTAAGGGTCCAAAATGGGTCAAATTTACCCAAAAATTAGCCAAAAATGAACGAAAATCACGGATAATCCCCAAAATGCAGGTATTATATCTCATCGGGCTCCTATAAACACTCCTGTATGGCTTTTTACATTTGGAAGACTGAAATAACGACCCTGTTATCTTATCCATTTGTATTTAGGGTATTTAGAGATCTTTGGGGGATGTAAAAAGGGTCAAAACAATCCAAAAATGACAAAATTATGCTTTACGGTACATAACATATGAATCATTAGTTCATTCATCAATGATACTTTTTAGAAACATCGTAACTTTACTACATCAACTTCTCAGAAAGTAATTAATTGTAAATTGAACATTGAATGTCAATAAAATGCTGTCCAAGAAGAGTCTGAATTCATATTGTTCTCATAGTTACCCCAAAATTGATGAAAATGGCCCTCGATTCGCTATTTCTCGATTTGTAACCAATATATTGAATAACTTGATAAAAGGTATGAGTAATTAGCAAAGGAATTATTTTGTTATTTCAAGACACAGCTTCACTTCTCATTACTTTAAAATCATTCAACAGTAAAATATCAATATAATGCATTAAAGAGCTCGTCAATCACATCATTATTCTCTAGCATAAATACTGGTTTTCGTCTTGCGAAATGTTGGCTGCAGCACAGGAATTTGCTAGAGCTATTTTGATTGACTCCTGGAAATTCCGTGCACCAGTTCGCAGATTGTGAGTGACATGTGTTTGGGTGGCGATCTCGGTACATGGGACAGTGCTACGGATTGTACCCGATCTGTTTAATGAGTAGTTCAAATTGTTTGAGGTATCATGCTCTGGCAATTGGTCACTTATATCCTCCACTTCAAATTGATCATCGTCCAAATCCAAACGATTGTGCAGTTCTTGCTCTGCCAGAAACCGTTCATGTTCCATATCGACGTGGAAAGTGTCAATGAGCCATTTGCGAGAGAGAGACTTTTGATCGACAAAGAATCTTCGTTCATGTACATCAAATTCATCAGGATTCACATCTTTTGAAAGTATATTGAGAAAGACATGGTGCTCTCGTTTCCATTTAATCATATTCACACGCCTGGAACCCTTTGCTTTGTAGATATCTTTGTCGTAAATTTTTAGCGATCGATCAAGTTTATGTTTTATCCCAGGTATTGTAACATAAGAAACATCACTTCCAAAGGCTTTCTGCCACAATTGTAGTAATCGCAAGGAGAACTGGTGAATATGATTTTTCTGTGCCGTGGTACCATATTGGGCAGCATGATGTTGCACAGCTTGAACACATTCAGCCTCAGTTGGAAGAGAATCAAGCAGAAGATAAGTCCAATCGTCGTAATTATAATCTTCGTCAATCTGCCCTGCTATACCAGCCATGTTCATTGCATTTTACTAACTGAAAAAGAAAGCAAAGTTCAATCAAATTCACAATTAATGCAATGCAATGTTATCGTGTCTATTTAAAGATGCCATTGCATTGTTACAGAAAGAAAACATTTCCTTATTTGGTAATTTTCCATCTATAACTCAAATTAAGCCCCTTTTTGACAACCTATGTTGATTCTTAGGGACTTTTTGACTCTCTTTGGCTAAATCGGCCATATTTAGCCCCTTTTAAAGGTCCTTATACCCCTCATTAACAGTGCAAAAGTTAGGAGAGTGCCTGCTTCAAGCATTTCCCAACAGTTTCTGCCATGTAGAGGTGTTTTTGGGCCCATGGGAGGTGCATTTTGGAAAATCCGTGATTTCCGACCATTTTTGGCTAATTTTTGGGTAATTTTGACCCAGTTTGGACTCTGAGATACCCTAAAAAACCCTATACTTATGGGATAGCCAATGGGAATGTTAGATTTAATGATACAAATGCATTTATAGTAAAAAAATGCACCCTGTGGCTTTCAATAAGTGATTAAGTGTGTTCGGGGGCAAAATTTGGGCCATTTTCACGCGTCGACGCGGTCAAATCATGTTTGGGGCCAGCGACCCTCCAATTTTGACCCGTTTTGAACAAAATCACTTGTTCCCATCTATTTACATATAAATAAAGGTAATAAGCCACTTTTGGCATTTATTTGAAAAATTTTGTTTCTATAGCCTACCCCTATTTTTAGGTTATTTAATGTCGAATTCAGTGATTTTGGAGAAAACATTTTTAATAGAATATTTTTGTTTGTTTCAAGTCGGTTTCTATTTAACCCATAGTTAGGACCCTAACAGGTACTATCGCTCCAGGTCAGAGTGGACCTGGGAGCAATGACAATTAAAGGATGACTCCACACTCCCCGACGCCCGCAAGCGTGGGGCCTCACCATCGGATATAGTTTAAGGTCATATCCAGGACTGTAATCGAAATAGGAAATTTTTTTATAAATTATTTTGAATATAAATATATAACTTTTTACTTTGGCACAAGTGGGTACTTTAGCTGGTATATCTTTTATTGCATTTAAGAAGACTAATACACAAAACCTGGAGAAAGAAACTTTTATTATTTCACCAGAGAATAATAGTTTGTGTGTTTTTGGAATTGAGAGGATTAAAAATGTAACCGGTTGACATTTTGCACTGAATGGAGACGTGGCTAATCATTATTTATTGATTTTACTAGATCAAATTTTGTCTGCAACCTTCATTATCCCCAGAGAGTCTTGGTAACATCAAGCTATGTCAATATAAGATGTATGAGTAAGACATTATATGGAAGACTTATTATCTTGGGGTTTAGAATAGACATTCATGGAGCGAACCTGCTATTATGCATGCATATTATATATATATATATATATATATATATATATATATATATATTCATGGAGACATTCATGGAGCGAACCTGCTATTATGCATGCATATTATATATATATATATATATATATATATATATATATATATATATATATATATATATATGAGAGAAAGAGGGAGAGACGGAGTAACAGATATATATGCATAAGTATTTTAAAGATTCTTGTAATTTTCTGCAGGAATACTAACTGAAATATATAGCTTATTGCAACATATCAGTCAAGAACCAAAGTATAGTTTATATACTCTACAATCTTATATAGATTGGATGCTAGTTTGTTCTCGAATCCTTCGTCAATAAATCTGATATAGATTGGTTATGAGTTCGTTCCCGAATCCTTCGTCGCCAGATTGGGGATACAATCAGTATAAATCGATCAGATGAAATGAGACTCAACACACAAAGTTATAAAAAGTTTATTGTAGAAAGGTACAGCGTAACAAATAAGATATCGACACTCGAATGTATGTTGAATGCCGGAATATCTTACTCTCCTCCATTGGTTACCGTTTGCTAGTGTCTTTTATAGACTGAGTAATCAATTCTCAGGGGTGTCAGGATTTTCCATTACATTCGTTATTATTATTAATTCGTTATATAATCTTTTTTTTTATTATTATTAATTCGTTATATAATCTTTGATACTATGAGTGTATCTTAGTAAATTTGAAAAAAAAAAAAAAAATTTAAGAGAATGAACTTAAGATGTGGATCAGCAAAATATGAGATGGACAGAAAAAGACGAAAGCAATCTTACCTTTTTTTTTAAGTCACTCTTACATCAGTTCGTATGCACATAAGTAGCACGTGAACTTTCACCAAACGATCAAAGAAAATTGATGGTGTTTATAGTAAACTGCCAATAACATCTCCTGACGACACGTGAAAGCGATTCTATGGACATCTTCCTCAAATCTCAATCTTGTCCAGAAAGAGAACACAATTTGCAGGTCACTGTTGGGGGTGGAGGGTGGGGGCTAAGAATTAAATCATCAACGATGTTCTTTTGTAAATTTATAAACAGGAATGTGACTCAGTAATGAGATGATACAAAACCTACATCAACCAACTAGCAGAAGACTCAGAGTGCACCTATGAGGACCTACCAGGTGTGATTGAGGATAATGTGAGATCTCGTGACAGAGTCAGGAAGATCTATGACATGACCATGATCAGATAATGTTGATGTTGCTTTCGTGAATCTACCAAGAGAAGCGGACTGTCGATTAGAGGGAATAGGTTGTAGAAACCATTTCATTGTTTAATTGCATTAGAGTTTATGATGAGTGCAAATTCGAGAAGTCTTTGTCGAGACTTATTAAAAATGAATGTAATTGTTTTAGCCTGTTCAAAATTAAAACAATGATCATGTTGTGAACCGTGGGAGAAAGGTGACTACAGGGGATTGTTATTTTTTTTTTTTTTTGATCAAGCGTTTGCTTTAGTTTCCATTTTCATCTACAGAAATCTGATTACAATCACTGTGTATATGTCCGCGTTGAAAGTCCAGGGGTTAAGAAATGTTAAATAATTTTGAAAGAAAATGCAGAATCATTTCCAGAAAGAATATATTGAAATGACACTGAAATTACACTGTTTTCCTGAAAAAACAAACAAACAAAAAAGATCCCCCCCACCATGATTGGTAGCCCCTTAGTAGTGCACCTAGAGATTTAGGAATCTATTATCTTCCCCGTTTAATTTCATTCAAGAATACACTTTTAGATTTGATGTAGATTTTCTAACTTTATTTCTGTAACATTTTGTCTTATGATTAGTGATGTGGTTTGTATCGTTAGCATTCCTAGTTTGTTCGAGGTGTTGCAGATAAAATACTATTGATGTGAGTGGGAATGAAAAAAATGTCTATTTAATAGAGAAGTGTCAGGTGTGTTATATTTCTGCTTATTTATATTGGGGAATATTTTTAGTTATTTCTTTTTCTTAGCATTTGGTACAAAATATGTGGGATATTGTAATTTTTTAATGAGCTAGTAATGTGTTCGAGTTCTTCGTCAATATATTGGTGACTGCATATTCTAAAAGAACATAAGAAACCGATTATCATACATGTTTTCAATCTATCGCTATTGTGTGAATAAACATGTATGTTGGCGTTTTTATGCATGACTTTTCGATGGAGAAGGCGCCTTAAATAAGTTTAAAAAATGGCTTCTGGATGTTAGGACACTTTAAAAGAATCATATGCAATAAATTCTGTTTTAAACTTAGAAAAATGCCACTGAAGCTTATGGAATGTTTCAGACAGCTTTTGGACCATATTGCAGTAGTCGAGCATTAATTTTTGAGTGGCATAAGAGATTCAAGGAAGGCAGTGAGTCTGAGAGATGATGAAAGATGTGTTAGGTGTAAGGTCAAAACACCAGAGTTGATTGGCCAAATAAAGAATTTCATGGATAAGAACTGTCCCGTGTCTATAGAGACAATACGTGCTCAGTTTGATGTCAGTGTGGGAACTGTACGCACAATTATTCATGAGGAACTGAAGATGTGGAAGATTTGCACGAATGCACCAGTTCACAACTCCATCATTGTCACAAACTATTTGACCAAGATAGGCCTCAAGACAGTTCCTCGCTGTCTCTATAGTCCGGATCTTACTCCCTGTGACTTTTGGTTATTTGCTAAGCTCAGAGTCTATCCTTATGAAGTAATTGAGAAGATGAGAGTGGCTGTAACGAGAATCAGTGAGACGCTTGCACAAGAGGTCTTCCATGGGGACTTCCAGAATTTTTGGAACAGTATAAATGCATTGCAGTCAGAGGAGATTACTTTAAAGGAGACTAGAATTTTATGTGTCTACTATCGATAAAAGTGCTTATACAAAAAAAAAAAGTCTCGACACTTATTAAAGCAATCGCATTCTCTAAAGGATATATTATTATTTGATTGTAAATTTATCTAGAAATGGTAATGAGTTTTGTTCTTTTACATTAGTGAATTTTATGGAGGATTCTAAAGTTCTTCTATCTTCTGTGTGCCTTCAAGGAGATCTCTCTGCCTCTCTCTCTCATATATATATATATATATATATATATATATTTCAGTGCCCTATAGAAATAACGTTAGAAAATCTACATAAAATCTAAAAATGTATTCTTAAATGAAATTGGGAAGAATAATGGATTCCTAAATCTCTAAGTGCACCGCTAAGGGGACTATCAAACAGATTTCTTAAGGAAGGGCGTAGAGTTTTTCAGGAAAACAGTGTAATGTCAATATATTCCTTGTGGAAATGACTCGGCATTTTATTTCAAAAATTATTTAGCGTTTCTTAAGCTTCTCTTCAGACTAGAGAGGGGTGACAAGAAACACAGACAGGGTATTTTTATTAGTACTCTGAAGATATTCTTTATTTTATTGGGTGGTTTTAGTGGCTCTCGAAACGAGAGCAATGAATATAAGATTAGTTTTACATTTAGCATAAATAAATATAATAATGCAAAAGTGATCAAAAACATAAATAGAGCAGGTGTGTTTAAATGCAGTGTTCCACAGGAAAAAGAACTTCCGTCTTTTGTTAACTTGGTGTTGCCAGAGGGTCATAATAATACAATGTTATATTGCGTGAGTGATAAAAGTAAATCAAAAGTACTCAATATCCTAGACAGAGCAGGTTTATTCAGCGTTACTTTGGACTAATCAATATCTTACAGTGAGCAAGTCTTTTTAAATTTCATATTGCTCAAGAGAAAGGTTTTCTCTATATTTTATCATATTATTGTATTGTATACCAGAAAAGTTGTTCAGCAGTCAGATTGCAATCTATATATATCTATAAAGTGAACGTGTCTGTGTACATTTCCCTACGCAATCACTCTGTTAATTTTCAGTCTACAGACTCGAAATTTGATGTACAGGCTACTGAGATTTTGAAAAATCTTTGTAACCGGTTTTCGGCCAGAAATTTGTCTGTTAAGGGATATAAGTTCAACGATTTGACCTTTGAGAACTCTACCAAACTCCTCCGACAATTTTGGATCTAAACACTTGAAACTTTAGATATAGATTCCTTGGACATGGATCTAACTTAATAACTTGATTTGAGCCCAAAACAATAAATGTTAAGGGGTCATAATAGGGGTCAAAGTTAAAAAAATTTGACCGCATTTTTTTTTTTTTTTGCTCAACATACACCTCCAAACACCCGGGCAACGCCGGGCTGAAATGCTAGTATTCTTGATAGAGCAGGTGTGTGCAATAATGCAGTTGTATATTTCCTATTTGATATAAAAGATGGAGAAGACGCAAAAAAAGAAAGGAACTCCACGTTGCCAAAGAATACATTTAAATAAATGTTTTATAATTAGAGGGAAGATAAGAAACTCGACTCTGCCCGGTGATAAACTAAAACTCAACAGAAAAGACAATAGAAATGTGACAATCTTTAAATACACCTCTAAGCGGAAGGGGGGGGGGTTCTATAAATAGTCTCCTTAAATTTTAAAATATGTCCTATTTTAATGAAATTTAAATCATATGTATAAAATTCTTCTGGAGAAGACAATGGAAGTGGTCCTAAAACCCCTTTAAATGCCATCCTAACCTAATAAAGCTTTTGAGGAACGAGACTATCTTTAAAACTTCCAATATATCTTACTTTCAGGAAATTTATATGTGTAAACTTCTCCGGAAATTTCGGTTGTCCTGAATTTATACACTGTCCTCTATGTCACAAATATGTGGCCTCATCTTTGCATGACCCATGATAGATAACCGCCATATAACTTCAAATACGTATATGCTATTATAATGGAATTTAAACCATATGTATATGACACTAATTAAGAGTTTAAGTAATAATCCTATAATATGAAATGACAAACACAAACTACGTCCCAAAATCACATCTAGAAAAAAAAAGAAGATTTTATACAGATATAACTACCCCCCAGATGAGAGAGAGAGAGAGAGAGAGAGTTATATTCCATTAGTTTAAAATAATAAACCATTAAGGAAAATGTAATGTTTATTATTTCAAAATTGTTTTGAAATGAAGATCAACATATTTTTTCTTATCTAAATAAAAAAGCGGAAGATTTTGGCATGTTCCTAACTATTCTACTCTCTGAGGATGGACTTATTACGGTCCGAAAGATATTAAAAATATTTCAACTTCCCAAACAAAAACAAAAAAACAAAGGAAGAAGCGTATTTTTCTTCATTTTGTTAATAAAATAGTTTGCATTTTTAAAAAGTTTTATCTGTTTATTCAAAGTTTTTAAATTCACAATAATTCTCCCAAGAGCTTTAATACTAATATATATATATATATATATATATATATATATATATATATATATATGTGTGTGTGTGTGTGTGTGTGTGTGTGTGTGCTACAACTATCTATGTCTCGGCGTTGCTTGGAAAACTTGAAGGACATAGGAAACGTTTTTCTCACAACCGAGTGTCATTGCTCTCTATGGATTCCTGACGCCAAGGTACACTCCACTATATTTCCATAAAACTAATAGAAAAATTAAAAATCAAATTATACATCTTAAAGTTTCAAATAGAATAACCATGTTGTGTACAGTTTCAGTGTCCCAAATTCTAGTTTTGAACGCGGGAAAGAGAATTTAGGTATAAAAAGAAACTTTATTTATATACCCCCAATATTCCCCGTTAGTTTATTTAATTTACTTGCAATTTATTTTTATTTTTTTTAAACTATGCCGTTTTGTTCCTTTCAATTACTTTTTTGTTTCAATCTAGAGCAAGTAATTCGGTAGTTACATCCTTTATTATGAAGATGACCATTCCCAAATATCTGGACAACGGATTTTCTGACAGGAGTTAAATCGAATAACATTTTATTTTTATTGGGAACATGTTGCAACGATCTTCATGAAAAAAAAAAATAACAAACCAGAATCAAATATTGATTTTGTAGAACGAAATCTATTATTAACAAGCAACAACTACAAAAAAAATATCATAAAAAGCCTAACTTTACTTTATATATTAGATATTAGTTTCACTCTTTTTCTTTATCTGTTTTTCGCTTTCCTTTTTTGGTGTGAATATTAGCAATATGTCGGCTATGAAATACATGCGTTAAAATGTGATTATATGTAGATGTTAACCTCTGCAGCTGAAAATAGACACACTTCTGTTCTTTTATGTTCACTTTGGTATGCCGATGTTTGAATGTGGCTATATAAATATGTGCGAATAAAAGGTATGTGGGATTATATTGAGGTTGATTTAATTTACTTAACCAAAACCTGGCATAAAGCAATTTCTCTGACAATAATGGTCGAATAAGATCAGCAGGCTTTTATTTGCATTATCATGGGCGACTGAGAATGCTTTTATAGGCGTCCATTTATGGTCTATTTACAGGACCTCCCTTACTTCATATTATTTTACTTATATAAATGCATGTACCTTCACGTACAGTTTCATTCATTATATATATCTATATCTATCTCTACTATTATATAAAATGTACACGCGTGCGAGAGAGAGTTCCCTATGGACTCTTAAACGACTTGGCCGATTTTTTTAAAATTTCACACAAATGTACTTAATTTGCTTGGCAATGTTCTTAGATAGGTGTTGTATCAGATTGTCTTCGATAATAACGATAATCAAATAAATACAATGAAAAAAGAAACACTGGCCTGCTTTCCAGCTGACTACAATAATTTTCATTTTCAAGTCCAATATAAACAAGTTCTTGTCGAGACGCCCACCAAAACAATCAATTTCTACCCTATTTCCACGAATAACTGTTAATACGTTGTTGTCTCAGTGACTACAGTCCACCCATTAACCCTTATCCTCGAGTGGTTTTCGGACCTTAATAAGTGGTGATTCCCATGCAAAAAAAAAATATGATCAGATTGAAATGGTATTATATAGAAATGAACAGATTAATATACACAGAATCTAGACCTTTTATCCTTGGGCGAAGTGTAGTATCTGTTTTGATACTGCACTTTATCTTTTTTGGTTGTTGATCAGTAAAGAAGAAATCAATCTAGACTTTTTACCCTAATCTAGAATACTTCTTCTGGGGGAGCTGATTATTCCTTCACATTTAAAGCCGACCTTGTGTCTAACTCTGCCCCCGTAGGGATGCAAGTAAATAGCGACCATAGATACATAGATTGAAATGATGTGATGCGTAAACATGGCGATATATGAGCAGACTGAGAAATGAACGACCTTATGAATTTTACTAAAATTCAGGCCATTCTCATATTATCCTAATTAACTTAAGCCGTTCCCCTTAAGTAATCCAGTTTACCAAATTTATTGCTAAGATATTGTGCTTTTGACCACTGTACGCGCTTTAATTCTTGTCCTCGAGTGACCTCTTGGCCTTGATAAGTGGTGATTCCCTTGTAAAAAAAAAAAATGGATATAGACGTGCAGAGTTTCTGTCTTTTTATATAGTATTTAATTCAGTAGTCAGCTTGTATTATTTGGATTATTCGGATAACTGTTCTCATCTGGAGTGTTATTTGCACAAAGTTCCTATGACCTTCTTCAGGTGTATCATGTTGAACTCGGGAATCTGTACGTAATTTTGAATGGATCATTTTACTTAATAAAGGACAAGATGCCTCTGAAGCAGGTTGAAGATTACATCGATCGAAATGTTGTGAAAACTGCACTCAAGATAAAAACAGTTGTCCAACAAAATACAAATTATCAATCCTCATTTTAAAAATTCAGAAACTGTTCAACTGTGTAACTAGTTTAGCTCAGAACAACAACAAAAACTGAAAAGAACACTAGAACGTCAGTTCATAAGCAGGCCGAAATGTTCAATTTTGCTCATATGGGCAAGTCCATTCTTCGAATTCTGATTGACTGCTTGTTCACGAATGACTAATCTATTTAGAAAATTTTTTTTCGAATTCATATTAAGATTTACATATGAACCTTTTATGGCGGTAAGTGTCAGTTCGATTGTACACATGATTTGTTGCACTTTGCTTATTTTTGCCAGTAGATTTGATTTGTTTATTTTATTCTATTTTTTTTTTAAATAAAAGAATGAAAACTTATATATTTTTTTAAACCTGTTGTCCTACTCCTCAGCTGGCAGCACAAAAAATGTTTTTGAACTTGTTAACTTTTCCGTTTCTCTTTATGTTTCCTGTTTCTTTTGTTCAGTCAATTTTGTTGTTGAGATGAACTAATCAAATTAGAAGCTCTTTTCCCGTTTTTCGAAGATGAAATAGAATCTCTTTGGTCACGCATGCTGACATGCGAAACATACAAATGGCCGATTATTTCGAGTACGAAATTAGCAGACAAACATTGCTGATCAAAAAGAACAGTAAGAAATATTTTTTCTGGTCATATAAATCATGTTTTTTGTGTTTCTTTAGAATCGTACCTCATTTTTTTTTTAAACTTTTGTAGTTGATACACCAACGCCCTGTAAATCTTGATGCATAAAAGCGTCAGATGAATATTTATCCGCTAGAACTGTCGTCTATCATTGCTAAATGCTTAGGCTGGAAATTACTAAAACTGTCCGATCAAAGTAGGTATTTAATAAGAAAGGCCAAGGAGATATTTTGTCTTTGATTGAAAATTCGCTTTAGGATTTTCTTTTACTATCAAACATCTCGCATCTACTTTGTAAAAATGGCCCCTCTTTATATATTTTTTTATTTTATTTTATTTTTGAAAAAAAAAATGAATACACAAATGTTCACTCTTCGTTTCAAACGTCATTCCAATTCTGACCGACGATTTTGTATTTTACTCCAATGGTAATTTGTTTGTTTTCCAGGAATCGTGTTGTATTTAGAGTAAATATTAGCATACAGTGTAACCCGTATAGAAGAGTCCCTACATCTTTCTTATATCCGGGTTACACTGTACATTAACACAAGCTCTAATTCGAGGCCAGAAAAAATACTTCCGTTTTCATTTATTAAGACGAAAATCCATTTAAAATACGCATTAACGAAATGTACGCAGGTAATTCCAAAAGTTATACCTCGTATTCTTTAACTAAAAAAAAAAAAAAAAAAAAAAAAAAACTACGAAAACGGAAGTGGTACCATCAAAGCAAACGACATTTTGTGCCCCAAATTATTTTTTACATCGTCACCATCACCGTCAATGCACTTTTTCCAGGAAATCAATGACGCATCTCTGCTTCTGACGCACGTTCATGACAGGGGTTGTTGTATTAGGCTTTCACACAGTCAATATGTGCAACAAAAACATTAAACTTTCAGATCATGAATGCATAAGTTTAGTCATCATAACAATGCAATTTGTAATCCTGTTTGATCCATTCGCATGAAATAAAAAATAGGAGACATTACTTTTGGAACAACCCTCATAATAATTGTCAGTTGAAAGATGAATAATATTATGAGAGGTTTGAAAAATGGTTAATGGAAGTTAAAATAAGGTTTTATTACTTATAAAAACGGTTTCTGACAAAACTTTACATTAAATTTTAAAACGAGGCCATGCTAAGTTCATAGCAAGAAAGAAGAAAAATTGCGGTTTGTTTACAAAATGTTATTTAACTACCAAGGTTACCCGGCGTTGCCTGGATTATAGTGTGAGATAGCACAAAATACATCATCATATAAAGGAGAGTTTTATTTAACAGTACACATGATGTTGTCAGCTAGATACCTTCCTGAGCTATTTGTATATATTATAATGCTTATAAATAGATTAAGCTTACTGCACAACATTCATGGTAATAAAGTGTCATTAAATCCTTTTGGGGGCAGATGGAGGTGCAGAACTACTTGCATTTTGTTCACATACAAATTGTACATGTTGATATTAACTTGCTGCCCACTTCCGCACGATGTGACACAAGGTCGGAATGTAGGGATGTCCAGCCAACACCCCTAAAGGAACAGCACTCTGGCCTTGCAAAAATTACCTGGGTATCACCACGGGCATTCTCTGGTAGGGGCGCCTCAGACAACAAGCGATAAACTTGCTCCACCTGAAAGCCGCGTCACAAGGCCCGGAAGAGTGAACTTCTTCGGTAATACCAAGGTAGTGTACCTCAGTCCGATAGATACCGAGCCAGTTCTTGGCCCTGCACCTGTCAGACTGATTGTCAAAAATGGATTCTTGACTGGTACTTTCTACCCAGTCTCAAAGCAGCCAAAGAGCGAGGAGAATTATCCTCATATATATAAAAGCAAATTGTACGTATATTAAAAGGTATACTTCCGTGTATGTCATTTTTGTTTTCGCGTTTCTTAGCAATTTGTCCAAGCTAGGAATGGAGCATTCTACCAGATGGCAAACATTCAAAAATCAAATATTCCAACCGAGAGATCTTTTTAAGATTTTCACCGACTCTTTAAGTGAAATTGTTTGAATCTCTCTTGCACTTGGTTCACCGTGTATATTTGCCAGGTAGTTTTTTTTTTTAATTATTTTTCATGAGTCTAGTTACTACTATAATTACTGGAATGATAGAGATCTTTTTATTATCAGTTTATTTTCCTGTCATACATAAAGCCTTGGTATTTCGTTATCTTTTCCATCTCCGCTCTGTTTTACCCAGCATCATTTGAGGACAGTAACTTTTAAAGTTGCTTTCTTCTCATTTTTGTCTCATAACTTTGTCAGGTTTTATGGTTCCATTTTCAAGGTACATAGCTGTACGAATTGCATAATCGTGATGGATGATGTAGGACTTGTTTCCAATAGATCTTTCTGGTATATGGATTTGCTGCTGCTGCATTCAATATTCAACTTTTTACAGATCGTCCAGTGGCGATATTTACACACTCCATTGTGTTGCGTCGTATAGTAACCAACCACTAGCAGAATCTATAATAGAAATTATCACTCTTGCAAACGACCTAGTGTATGCTTAGCTTGTAAAATGACAGCAGAAAATGTAGGAAAGAAGAGGAAGAAGAAAAGACAAGTGTAATTTTGTAGATCGCTCATTGGTGAACGTATGCCATATGAATTGGTAACTATTAAAAGAGACGAATTCTAACGCATGTGGGTTGAGTTTTGTTTTTTGTTGGACAGCTCAGAACGAGAACGAACGCGGTGGAAGATAATAGCGAATACACGAGGATTTGTTGCAAGTTGAGGAAAGAAAAAAAAAGGCTTTCATGCGTTGTATCGACAAGTGGACGTTTTAACACTCATTTTTTGTTTTGTTATGTCCCATTTCCATTTTACAATCTATTTCGGCGTTACACTCACACATATATATATATATATTACTTTATTTTTGTGACTTTGCTGAGCGGTGACTTAAAGAAAAAAATAGCCAAATTTGACATTGAGTTACTACTGGAATTTGATGGATCTACTGCTGGACCATTTGTCGTTGAATGTGTTGAGAAGCTTGAGTGTATTTGTAAATTGTGCAAGATAAAAGAGGCAGCAACAGTCATTCTGTTGGGGTTAACCAGAGGGGCCTATGCAGTGTACCAACAACTTGGGATGAACCTGACTGGGAAGAAATTAAGCAGAGCTTATATACAGCATTTGGTACAGATACTTTTGTTGCATAGCAATAGTTGACTATTCGATGACTTCACCCCAATGAAACGGTGGACGTTTTCTTAGATCATTTACGGAAATTATCAGCACCGTTTGGTGATGTCAACGACAAAATGTTAAGCTGTACCTTTTTAGTGGGCTTACCGGAGGATGTTAGTAGACTTTTTTTAATGTCGTCACGTATTGATAAATAGGCAATTTGTAGACACTGGATGTTTCCCGTCTATAGTTAGTGCAAATCACTATCTGACATGGAGGAAGGAACACGTGAAGTTCATGATCATTAACGGCTTATCCCAAGCATGTTGTGGTATAGGGACTGTCTCAATCTGCACCGAGAAAGGTGACACAGCTGGAGTTGATGTCCTTGTGATGGAAGAAAAACCCCTTGAATACGGCTTATTACTTGGAATTGATGCAATAAGAGCTGTATGATGGGTCATGATCACAGCAGCCGAAGGTATAATGCTTGGTAGAGGGAAAGTCTGTTCTACGATTTCTATTAAAGAAAAGGACTTCTCTGCTATGTTTGACGACAAAGGAAGGGCCTGGACTGTGCGGTGGAAATGACCATGATCGAATCGCCAGAGCGGTTGTGCAATATAATTCCAGTCTATGCAGTTTCTACCAAGAATCAAGATGCACATGAAGAACTGCAGACGTGTATTGATAATGGTTGGTTAATACCATACTCACAAGAACGTCTGGGACCACTCAAAGGATTAATTTCGTTCATGGCTATTGAGCAATCGCCTAAACACAAAATTCGACGCATGATGGATTATTCAGGATTAAATCAGCATATTGATGCTTTTACCAGAAATGCAGATGTGTGCGTTGCTAAACTACAAGAGTGGCATCGGAAAGGGAGTAGTGAAATTGAAGAGAGCCTATCTACAGATACGGGTTCATGAGTCCAATAAACAAGCAATTGTCATTAACGTCACCCTACATAAAACGATGACGGTGTGCTCTGTATATCTCCTACTAAATGATGACATAAATAAAAACGAATTTAAAAAAAATATATCTAAACCTTTTAACTTATTAGGAGACTTCAATAGTCATAACATCCTGCAAAAATGCTTATAGAAAGGGCAAAACGTTGGAAGAGTTTATCAACAAAAATGATATATGCTTCCTCAACGATGGTACACCTAAACATCAATCCAACTAGTGGAAATCATTCAGCGATCGATCTAAGCTTATATGACCTATCACTGTATATGGACTTTAATTGGAAAGTACATGACGACACTTATAGTAACCATTTATCAATATTGAAAGAAAGCCTAAAATTTAACAGTGCAAAACTTCCCCGATGGAAACTAAATTAGGCCAAATGGCAACTATACAAAGAAAAATGTAGGTATGGATTGAATCACATAGCATCAAACAATGACAGTAATTTTTTTTACAGAAACATTATTAGAAATTGAAAATGAATGCATTCCTAAAACGTCACCACCTAACAGACACAGCAGATCCTGGTTCGATGGTAAATGTCGGGAATCCATCCAATTGCAAAGAGCGGCTCTGAAGAAATTTCAGAAGCAGCCCACAACTACAAACCTCATGGAATACAAATTAAACAGAACTAAAGCTCGTAGAGTAACAAAGGCAGCTAAAAAAGAATACTGGAAAAATCATAGCAGAAAATTAAATTCCTCCGTGGAATTGAAAGCAATTCAGGAGATGATTCGAAAATTTGCATGTAAACATCAATCAATACTGATTAAACATCTTAAACAGATAAAAAGAACATAACAAACTTACTAGCCGAAACCTTTACCCAAAACTCATCTAATTAAGACCATAACACAAAATTTATAACAATTAAACAAAATGCCGAACAGTACAAATTAAACTTTAAAATTGAAAAAAAAAAGATTACAACAAACTGCTTACATTAACTGAATTAAAAGATCCCACAACACAGCCGTAGAACCAGACGAAATCCATTACGAATTCTTACGGCAGTTCCCTACAGAATCAATAAAGTTACTATTAAGAATTTCAAACAAATTATGGACAGAAGGCAAATTCCCAGACTTATGGAGACAAACTACAATAATAGCAATCCCAAAACCAGGAAAAGACAATTAAAACCCGCACATCTACAGACCAATCTCATTCCCTAGCTGCTTGAGCAACATAATGGAAAGGATAGTAAAAGACGGACTCGTTTGGTATCTAGAATTGAACAACCTTATTTCCAACCGACAATGTGGTTGCCATAATAAAAGAACAACTGATCACTTAGTTCAATTGGAAACGGCTATAAGGGAAGCATTTATCAGGAATGAGCACTATAAGCAATCTCTTTCGATGTAGAGACACCTTACGATACTACATGGAAATATGGAATAATGAGAGACTTACATAAACTAGATTTAAAAGGCAGACTCCTACAATTTATAAAAGGATTCTTATTGGACCGCAGATTTAAGGTCCATATTGGATCTGCTTACTTGGACACTAAAAACCAAGAGGAGTTCCTCAGTGTAGCATACTATCCGTGACATTATTTAATATTAAAATGAACAGCGTAGTGAAATGTTTGAACCCTGGTGTTGAGGGATCTTTATATGTAGATGACCTCCTCGTGTATTGCAGATCAAAATATACACACATCATTAAGCGCAAACTTCTACAATGCTTAAATAAATCAGACAAATGGGCGATGGAAAATGAATATAGATTTTCCGAATCAAAAACCAAATACATTCATTTCTGTCACAAAAGAAAACTTCACAATGACCCTACACTGAAACTCGGAAGGACAGTAATGCCCACTGTAGAAGAACAAACATTTCTGGGACTAATATTTGATAAAAAACTGACATTCATTCGCCACCTGAAGAACCTAAGAAATAGTTGCAATAAAAGACTGCAACTACAACTGCAATAGCACACACAATGTGAGTGGGGGAACCGATCAAGAAACTCATAGAACTTTTATTGGATAAAAATAAGACGATGGCGGTGTCATATACAGATCAGCCAAGAAAACCTACCTTAACACTTTAGATCCAATCTGCCATGGTTGCCCGGGATTAGCACTTGGCGCTTTTAGAACGTCCCCAGTCGAAAGTCTTTATGCAGAGGCCAACGAAACTCCTACAAATATAAGGAGTCATAAACTGGCTACCCAATGCTACACTAAATTAAAAGCATGGCGAAGTAACTCAAAACATACGAAGCTACATTCAATCAGAAATATAGAGCCATTCGAAGTAAAAAGAAAAGCCATAAAGCCCTTTAGTTTTCGAATAGAAACAATTCTACAGGAATCAGAAATGGTTGTAGAAACTATCCAAGAACACATACTGACTGAAACCTCACCGTGAATTCACAAAAAATCCAAAGTAATACTAAAATTAAATGAACTCCCAAAAGCAAAAACTCACCCTAATAACTGCCAAGAGAAGGCCTGTGATATCCTCTTGAAATACCCTGACCTTTTACACATTTTCACCGACGGCTCCAAAGACTAGAGTAGAGTGGTGTGTTCTGCTGTATCGAGTGAAACAACCCTAAAAAAGGCCGTTCCAACAGAAAAATCCATTTTTACTGCTGATGCATGTGCCATCGACCTCGCACTCAACATTTTAGAACAAAATAAACATTAGAAATTCCTAATACTCACAGATTCACTTTCTGTACTAACATCACTGAATAACAAAACTCGAAAACCCTCTAATCATTAAACTCTTAAACACATTTAAACACAAAGAAATAATTATACGCTGGATCCCAAGACACATTGGAATAAAAGGAAATGAAAGAGCCGACTTAGCAGCCAAATCAGCTCTAAACCTGAACCCTGAAACAATAAACATTCCATATACTGACTTTAAACCGAAAATGAATCAACTGTTTAATACAAAATGGCAACAACAATGGAACAAGAACACAACAAATGATACTAAATTAAACCCATATTGGAAGAATGGAAACCAACTACTAGAATATCAAGTAAAGAACAAGTTCTTATATCCAGAATACGTATTGGTCATACAAAACTCACACACTCCTACATATGGAAGCAAGAGCAACAACCATAATGCCCATTCTTTTAAAAAACTTGCACCATCAAACATATTTGCGTGGAATGTAGATGCTAGAAAACAATACCTTAAATCCAACAATATGAAGGAAATCTTTGAAAACAACGGCTTGGATCAAATTCTTTCCTTTTAGAGAGTAACCAGACTTTTTTTTTCCAAAATTAAAAAAAATTCTCTACAAAACAACCCAACTTATGAATAAATATTAAAAAACAAAAACCTTTTGTCTAAACTACTGGCTTTGGCATTAAATAATCCGAAAAGGGTTGATACGCCGTTAAACAAAAATAAACAAACAATCAAATGATTTTATATGCTGGGCAGACTAATGAAACTTTCTACGGAAATGGAAAGCATTCTTCGTTAAGCAGCGATTAAACAGTTTTGTACAGATATGAACTAGTCCCAGCTGCAGATTTTTAAGCACATAACTGAAATGTTCTCAGGATCAGGCTTTTTTTATTACTCCTTTTTTACTGTAAATAAGGTATATTGCTATTTGAAACATAAGGGGATACTATTTGAGACCGTGTCTAGCAATGTAATGTGGAGAGTTGAGCAAAGAGATGTCTGTTCACATTACATTTAAGCTTCAGCAGGTTGGTACACTCAGGGAAGCAGGGAATAGGAAAGGAATTCCAAAGTATAGTAGCTCAAAGAAAAACTATTAAAGTAGCTAGGGACTCAACAGTGAAGGGGTAGAATTTTGCTGCTTGTCGTGTTAATCAAAGTTATGTATGTGAGAAGAGCATAAGTGCTATGAGTTTATCAGAACACATGTCATTAAAGTACTTATAAAACAGGCTCAGAGATGCGACATTGTAGTGAAGGGAAAGAGGTTGGTCAACAGTGCAGTACCTATTAGATTTGAATATTTTTTAACCCTGTCTAAAAGGGAGAGACTAGTGACAGATACACAAGTTCAAATTTGACAACATTACTTCAGGCATGGGCGAATTGTTGCTTTGTAAAAAATATGGGATGCTCTCTCGTGTAGTTTACATGCTGGCATGAAGGTTCTTCATAAGTTTCCAGGATAGAGATATTGACTTCATTTAGGTGGCAATTCTTTAAGTATGTAGGCCTGACTGCAAAGTGTAAAATTTAATCCAAAATGCAGGTTAAAGAAACAACTACGATCACTGAAGATAATTTTGTGCACACTACACAATCCTGGGGCAAAATCTTTGTAAGCTTTGCACAAAAGTTGAATTCGCTAAATAAAACAAGCACTAGCAGCTAGGAGGTGACGATATCTCAGTGGCTAACACGAACTGACAACTTAGATGTGACAAGTTCGAATCTACGTTCGTTCCACAGAAACACTTTCATAGGAGACGTTGGCAACCTTCACCTGGTCCCTCTCATAAGTACCCTGGATTCCTTATAAAAAGATATTGGGAAAACGAAAGCCAACAAAACAATCAGGAATAGTGCTCAACAACAAGCACTAGCTAAATAAACTAATAATTCAAAAGTGTCCAAAAAAGAAAAAAAGAGTAACTACACTAATAAAAATAAAACATCTGAATTGTAAAAATAGGGTAGGATCCCTAGGTTTAACTACTTTATAAGAAAGAAGAATGAGAATTGAAAACTTGGAAATAATTAACAGCTTTTCGAGATATGATTTTTAATATAACTTTCTGCGAATTGCAAACTTATTAGAAAGACAATTATTTGTTTCTCTTTAGATTAAATTATGTAACAAAGTTTAGAACACCTTGAAGAATAAACTGAATGGATTAAGAAAAAATAATAAAATAATGAATTTAGAAGTTGATAAAATAGTTAAAATAATTTGTTCGATATATTCCTATTGTTTGTGAGATGTAAGCTATTTGCATGCATATATTTATATACATTTATATATGAGTGTATGTATGTATATATCTTCTGTCTTTCTTCTACTATTATATAAAAGGAACTTTGTGAGTGTATAAGCATCGTTCTCTATGGACGCCAAAAATGCTGGGCTGACATATAAAATTTCACACAAATGTACTTTATGTATCTGGCAGTGTTCTTAGGTTTTGTACCAGACTGTCTTCGATAAGTATGGTTAACAGAAAAACTGAAAGAAGTAACAGGCGTTTTTACACAAATTAACGCCTTATACAACCTAACATCACAAGTGCATTTGAGAAGATTTATTACCACTGCTACATGCAAGCAAATATTTAGGGATAAACACACTATTCATAAAAAAAAAAAGAAAGAGTTCAAGAGAAAAAAAATATTGACCAGATAAATAGTGAAAACAAATATTTATAAGAAAAAGGGGAGCAAGGAAGACAAATCCGATTTTAGGTTAATCTGGCTTTTACACAGTGTAAATAACCAAGTTTGAGAAATAATAATATATTAATTTGGTCAGAATATAAGATCAGAAAATTAATATTTACCAAGAGTCCAGTTCTTTGTAGAATGTTTTGCAATTGACTTGTTTCAGGAATTCTTTATGGCCGGATTTTATCCCAGGAAAAATGGGACAGCGTGATAAATAGTTGAAAAGTCAACCCAAAATAACGTTTCTGCTCAGAGCTGATTAAATGACTGAACTTATGACGCGATTAGCATCTATGGTCGTTGTGGATGGCACATCCGAGAATTTCTAAAATGGAAGACTAAGACTTCGAACTTTCTGGAACCCTTGGAACATTTTTCTGATCTGTTTTTAGAACTCGCCAGAAATGCTTAAAAATAATTTTTTTTTTTCTAATTGTAATGTAATGTATTTTAATAGTAAAAGTTTTACATTATTATATTATGATGTATTATAATATTAATTTTATATTATTTATATTTATTTTATATTCATATTATATTTTATACTATTATTTATGTAAGAAATTATAATTTCTTCATATTTTGAAGAGGGAAAGTAGAAAGGCCCGGCATATAAAATTAACTGTGGGTTCTTTGATAACACAGGAGTACATTCGAAATGAATGTTTCTCTTTAAAGTATAGCTGAAGCACGATACCTGACTTTTTCATTTTAAACTTTAATTCAAGCCATTATATATATTAAACATAATTTTATAAAATCAACAGTATGTTCTCTACAGTGCAATCTAGACTCCAGTGTATGTAAATGTACGTTAATGCGGGAGGAAATGTGAAGCTTCCTCTCGATGCACCGCGATGGGTCCTCAACCAGAGCAGACAATCAATCAGTATGATTGAAAGGTGGTCGATTTCACCGATTTCGATGATGACAAAAATATGGGAGTCTGAAACATTCATTGATCATCATTCAAACTCGAACAACGTCGAGTCTCCCTACTAGTATATATCTTTCAAATAAATATTCACAACCAATTTTGTGTACCTACAGACAGTATTGTTTCATGCTTATGCATGCATCAGTGTAGGAAGTGATACTTACTGCTGGTCGGGAGATTCAAACCCAGTCATACAGCAACCCTTGACTTTGTAGACCGGTGATTATCACATAAATGGAAGAAAATGAAGTACCTATAAACGCTATGTCAGCGGGCGTTTAGAATAAACAGTTATGGAGATATAAATTTGAAAAAAACAATTAAACCATGTTACGGATTAAAATAAATCAAATTTGTTTTTAATTTAGCTTTTGAAGATATGACTTCTATGTCGAAAAAGCAAAACGTGTTTCTTGTTCATGTTGGCCAAGATGAAATAGAGACATATTTTTTAAAGTAAAAATAAAAATATTCGAGCTGTAAGTGTTGACTTCGTTTTTCCTGTAACAACAATATTTTAAAATATATCTGCACACATTCTTACATATAGGTATAAATTATTTTAAGTAAATACAATACATTAGCGTGTCTGTTCGAGATACCCCGATTTCGGCAATCAGAGATTCAAGTAGTCATTGGACTAAATTAGCTGAAATTGAAATGAATTTCCCAACTTGGGGGCCACGGCTCCTCTGTGTGTGTGTGTGCGTGTGTGTGCGTGTGTGTGTGTGTGTGTGTGTGTGTGTGTGTGTGTGTGTGTGTGTGTGTGTGTAGAGAGAAGATAGCACACACACGCACACATTTTTTCCTAAACATTTCCAATCAGTTTCAACTAGGAAAGTAAAAGAAATTTAGGAGAATGACACGAAATATATATGTGGTAGGAAGGTGAAGGAGGCAGGAAGTCATTCTTTGATTGAAACAATAGTTATTTAACAAACCTATCCCCTCCATGAATTGCTTGAAATTTAAGTATTTACGACAAAATTAACATTTTTAGAGTCTTTTTTCGTAGTTTTGTTTTATTTTTTAACGTGGATTTCAATAACAAAACCAAAAATTAATGAGGATATCTAGGTATCTAAGCAGATATCCACATTTTTTTTTATGATTGTTAAAGTATGATGTTCAGGCCTTTGCTTCATATCTAATGTGTGATATTCCGCATCTGAAGGAGTTGTCCTACTTTGATAAGTTCTTTCCTCGGACTGATTGCCTTTGGAATTCTCTTCCTGTTCTTTTTTTTTTAACCGTACCAACGTGCAGGAATGTAATAATAATATACATAAACCTCTTGCTGCTCAACTTCCTACCCAGATTTCTCCTTATAAATCTAGACCCTCTGATAATAGCCACTTACGCTTTAGTGACAATATGTTTTAGTCGGGCATACAAACATACACACAGACAGCGATTGAGAGCCCAAGCCACTATCGATTGAGAGCCCAAGCCACCTAATGTCAGCATGCCCAATCCTATTGGCAGATGGCCTTTACCCTGCCCGTCACAACAAAGATCTGTGGAAAGATGCAACTTGACAGATCGACGAACATCTGGGAACATGAACCACCAGATAACATCAAATGGAAAAGTCATCGTGTTCTATGACAAAGACATACAGGCAGGCAGATTCATAAAAGACAAGGCCATCAAACCAGATATTGTAATATGGAACAAGCCCGAAAGAACTCCGCCCATTATCGATGTTACACTCCCAAATGATTTTTGGCCTTAATAGAGTTGAACGGGAAAAGATAACAAAATATCAGGACCTAAAAGATGATCTAAACGCAACATGGTCTCTGAAAGAAATAAACATTATACCGGTTGTGATAGGAGCAACTGGCTTAATAAAAAAGAATCTTCAGAAATACTTAGAAGCAATCCCTGGAAGACCAAGCTGTAACGAAATACAAATAGCAGTCATAAAGGGAACAGCATCTATTCTTAAAAGAGCCCTCGGATATAAATTTAAATCATAACAGAATCAAGTGTTAGCTCCAGGAGGGCGCCCCTTGATCTCTTAAAACTTATTGAAGTTAAATAAAAAAAAATAGAACAACCGCCTTATATATTATAAATATACTAGCAGTGTGTCCTGGCATTGTCCGAGATTGAATGAGGATCGACAAATGTTCCACCCTCCCATACATGTATCGTTATAAAATTGGTTAAATCGCCCATTTTCAATCAAATCGATTGATTGACTGCAGTATACCGGGAGGAAACTTCATATACTTCCCTGCAGTGACTTACTCCACAATATATTGTAGTCTACATTGCACTGTAGAGAATCTATTGTTTATTTTATAAAATTATTTATAAATTATTTATAAATAATGGATTCACTTAAAGTTTAAAAGTCAAGTATCATAGTTCAGTTGTGCTCTGAACAGAAACATTCATTTCGAACGCGCCCCTATCTTATCCAAGCACATACAGTTAATTTTATATCTGCTCGTTCGGTGATAAAACTTTTCAAATGCTCTTGTGATGTTAGGCTGTATAAGGTGTTAGCTTTGGTCATAATCGAACTTCTTTCTTTAATCGAGTTTTTTTATATCGATTTTCAATATCGATTGGAGACATTCTGATAGAAAACCCATGTAAGAACACTGTCAGATACATATATCATAATCACGTTGACACACTGGTTCCCGCTGGATCACCAAAGTTAAGCAACGTTGAACCTGGTCAGTACTAAATGGGTGACAATTTGGGACTTTCAGGTCCTCTCCACTTATCCCGGGATTGTTTCCAGTCGTCCTGGTCTGCTCCTTGCCACTGGACTCAAACAGTGCCGATTCAGGAGAAGTGCTGTTGGGATTGTGCAACCCTTGCCTCACAATTACATGCGGTATCCTTTGTCTTTCAAGACTAAACAGAAGCACGCGGATCAGATACATCAAGTACCTTCGTGTGTAATTTTTAAAAAAAAGTCGGGCCAGGTGTTTTCGTGTAAGAAACGAGCTCACACAGACACACAAAGTTCCTTTTATACAATAGCAGAGATAAATGTTCAGGT
This sequence comes from Euprymna scolopes, assembly GCF_053919585.1. Taxonomy (NCBI): domain Eukaryota; kingdom Metazoa; phylum Mollusca; class Cephalopoda; order Sepiida; family Sepiolidae; genus Euprymna; species Euprymna scolopes. Next base: position 52,318,332 of record NC_136503.1, on the reverse strand, counting down.
GCATCTTTTGCATAATGTTCACAATTTCAGTTCTGCAACTTCAACTCTCGTGCAATTAATTTTTCCTTCTTAACCAATGCCATTTTTGATCCATCAAATATTCTGTGAAACAGAAGTGATAATTAGCTTAATAATGATGGAACGACTTCATTAAAATCTGCACTGGTTCACCTAACGTTAACATTTGTATATTTGTTACTATTACCGTTTAGAACTGCATAAGCAACAGATGATAATAATAGTCAACAGATTATCATAATAGGCAACAGATGATAATAATAGTCACCAGGTGATAATAATAGTTAACAGATGATAATAATAGTCACCAGGTGATAATAATAGTTAACAGATGATAATAATAGTCACCAGGTGATAATAATAGTTAACAGATGATAATAATAGTCACCAGGTGATAATAATAGTTAACAGATGATAATAATAGTCACCAGATGATAATAATAGTTAACAGATGATAATAATAGTCACCAGGTGATAATAATAGTCACCAGGTGATAATAATAGTTAACAGTTGGTTGGTTGGTTGGTTGTTTTTGTTTTACGGCATATCAACCCTTTTTAGGTCATTTAATGCTGAATCCAGTGATTGTGAAGAAAAGGTTTTTAATAGAATATGTATATATTTATTTTCAGTCAGTTTCTATTTAACCCATAGTTGAGACCCTAACAGGTACTACCACTCCGGGTCAGAGTGGACCTGGGAGCAATGGCAATTAAAGGGTGACTCCACACTCCCCAAAGCCCGCAAGCTGTGGCCTCACCATTGGATATAGTTTAAGGTCATATTCAGGACCAATAATCAACAGGTGATGATAATAGTCAACAGATGATGATAATAGTCAACAGATGATGATAATAGTCAACAGATAAGCAGTTTTTGTGCGAGAAATGTAAAACGAATGAGAACTCAGAAGTTGGGTTTGTAAACTTGGACAGGAAGTTATTGAGGTTGTTCAGGAATTTTTTGACCTTAGTGATATTGCGTCTGAACACATGGGAAAATATTAGTAGGAGCCGAAGGATAGCTGACTAGTGAAGGTATCAGCAGCAGCAGCCGTTAAAGCATGTATGAAAATTAGCAGGTGTGCACGAGCTTATGTCACAAAAAAAAAGAAAAAGAAAAAAAACAGCCCGTGGTCGAGAGAAACAAGTGAGCGCAGGGCAAAATGAACATGTGAAAGTAGAGGACGAAAAAGGCTGGCTGGCACCAGCGTGGGGTGACGATGACAGTCCTTTAAGGAAAGCATATGTGTGTGCGAAACGGACTTTGAAAAAAAAAATGAAATGCGTTGTTACGTAAGAAGCACAAATAAATGCATTCGTTTACACTACAAAAAAAAAAATCGGATTTGTGTTTCTATCTTATTTCCCGTTTTATTTGTTTGTTCCTGCGACGTTACAATATCATTGGAACTCAAGCTGGAGCAGGTGCTTGTGTTTGAAGTAGATGGAGTAAGTTCAAGGAAGGTTTTTAGTTTCCTCCCACTGCAAGAATTAAGACACCAGAGTCAGAAAGCGTGATTGAGAAGTCAGCGACCCCGAGGAGGGGGCAGACTGACCTATAAAAGGTGCCTAGGCAACCTGTCGGCATTTTCAAGTAAAGACGCATCAGACGATTAGCAATAAACTAACCTCTTCTCAAAGAGAGAAGACAAAGTCTGGGAGGGTGGACCTCCCAGAACTGCATAAGAACAGCATTACACGGCAATCAACAGAGACAAGATCATTACTAGAATGCTCTAATTTCTGATGATTTTGAGGGGCCGAGTATAAAAATCCCTACCGGGTCTGACTATATAAACCCTCAATGCAAAAAGTCAAGCAGGCATGTGCACGCAGTGTGGTGACGCATGGAAGTGAAATCTTGGTTGATAACATCCATTATATAGATAGAAATAATATTAAAATGATATGCGTAACGGGAATCTTTAAGACAGGCTTAGATCTGATGACCTTGAAAGAAGATTAAATTTGGGCAAGTATAGAGAGATATATGCAGACGAGCAGTTTTCAATGGCATGGTCACTATGAAAGAATGGATGAGTGTGCTTGGAATAGTAGAGGTAGAACAGATGACGTACCAGGTTCAATTCACAGAAAAGGATGAAAACATGGGAGGAAGTTATTAGGATGGACTTCAGAGAAAGAGGGATAAATAAATATCTGGCCAGAGATAGGTTGGTTTGGAAAGCCATCCAACATGTCAGTATATAAAACAAATATTAAACAGAATAGAGATTATGATGATGATTGCGGTGCTAGTTATGAATTAAACATAGATCTGATAGGATTTGAACTCGAAATAGTTGCTTCTATAGTTACTGATAGTATCCATTATACCAATTCTCCCTCTGAAGTGCATAAGGAATGATTAATAGTTTGTGTATCCAATAACTGAGGCAATGATTTTTATCCCAACTCATAATTTTGATCCATAATTTTTGAAAATTGTTCATTTGTCATTTGTACACTAATTGGTTGGGAGGCCAGGGTTGAATCGTCTGTTAAGTCATACTGAAAACTCAAAAGATGATTACGTTTCTTTTGCTGAAATATAGTGAGAATCATAAATGTGTGGCGCCCACCCTTACATCTGTTTAGTAGCCAATGAAAATAAGAACTTTCTTGTCGCCATTGCATATGATAGACTTTACATTTTTTTTTTACTAAAATAAATCATTATATCTCACCTTACAGTTTGGATGAGATCTGTTGATATTGTGATTTGCCAGAGTGTATTACAGTCATTGCGTCACAGTAAATACACCAGTTACTGGAACAAGAACTAAAACTGGGATAGTTGTATTTGATGCCACCTTGCAAAACGCTCATCAGTATAAGGGCCAAGTGGAGCAATAGAGGGAAACGATTGACACACTTCTCTATATCTTGGTGCAGTAGCCAATGTAAATGAGTCTGTAGTCGCCCTTGAATATGGTTGATCCATTTATTTATTTATTTTTTAGTAACTGTTTAATTATTGATATTTGGAATCTTCAAACTACTGTTCTCATCTTGAGTGTTGATTTCACAAGGTTTTGATCGATGCAACTTCAAACCTTCTTCAGATGTATTTTGTCAAACTCTAATCTTTCTTTCAAACTCAGGATCTTGCACAGAAATTCAAACGGAACCCTTTATTTAATCTACTGGGATAACATGGTCTCATCTCATCAGCGATGATCAAGTAGAAGTCCTGAGTAATTTGCAATCCTATTTTGAGTTTCGCCTGCACTGTGGATAAACCTAAGACCTCCAAACGAGTGTAATTTACAACTGAATTTTATCAAGTACTTTATCCACTACGCCATGCTTTCTTACAGAAAGTTTAATTATTAGTAATTCTACTTACACTTGTTACAAGGTAAAAATTCCAGCCCTTGCTTACCTATAAAAACTTTGTAATAGAGAGCATTTGAGTCGACCTGAACTACAATGGGTCAATTTGATTTATTTGAAAAATATTTTGTATATTAAGCATAGAAGCGAGAGGGAAGGGGATAAATGTAAAGAGGAATAGACAAAGATAAAGAGAGATAAAGTGAGATAGAGCAAGAGAGGACGAGTGTAGGGTTTTTTTTATATAAAATATTATTTATCCATTGTTTGGCATAAGGTCACAGTTTTAGAGCGTTCACTAGCAAGACGGAGCATGGAGCAAAGTATTATCACTGATAAAAATTTTGAATACAAATCAAAGGCAGATAAGTGACAATTCCGAAATAGTTTAAGCAGGATTTATTGAATTTAGCAGTCTGTTTGATCAAAAGTGAACCGAAACAGAGAATTGGTTTATAAGGAGATTGAAACATTCCTTTACGTTTAAATGGGCAAGTTCATTCTCTTGGGTGGATCGGCTGCTAGTCCATGATTGGATAATAGATTATATGAATAGTGATTCATTCAAGCAAGATTTTCTGTAGAAAAAACACGTGGAGCCTTTATGCCGATAAGTGTCAATTTGATTTTGCAGCACTCATATCGAAACGCCGTAGATAATATCACTATAGAAATAAGGTCAGACTTTAATATTGCTCCAAATGATTTATCATTATTCATAAATTGAGGACACACAGACAGACACATTTATAGCCGAGTCAGGAATATGTCACAGTTTTATGAAGTGCAGTAACAACTATGGTAAACATCGTCGCATACAGGTTTTCCACTGATATGAATTTGGCACTGTTCTGTTTTAGATAGATTTGATTTAGTTGTTTTGTTCCACGGCATATCAACTCTTGAATTGAAAGCCATGTTTAATTCCAGAAGAATTTCCGATAGGTAGCTGTTCTGTACAAGCCCTGAAGATGAAGAACTTTCAGAGGATAGCTGTTCTGTACATATAATTTTGCAGGCAAAGAACTAAAAACCTTACTTGCGTTGGCACGAAAAAGTTATGTGCTGGAATCCTAAAGGATTCAATATTTTTATAGAGCAATTCCGGTTTCTGATCGGTTGCTAGCAGAATTTGACTATTTGATTCAATTTCTATCACCAGTGTCTATAAGTAGAACCTTCCAACTTTCGGTGATCATACTCTTCTCACTATATCAAACATATTGCAACAGGTTTCCAGGTTATTTGATACCGAATTGAGATTTTTTTAAAGGTTTTATGCTTCTAGTTCTTTACATCTTGAAATATTTATTCATGCTGTTCGGTTTAGTTGCTTTGTTTTCTGGCATATCAACTCTTTTGGGGTTATGTAATGCTGATTCCAGTATCTTTATGCTTCAAGTTTTATATATATCTCCAAATAGTTATTCAGCAAGTTTGGTTTAGTTGTTTTGTAGAGGAAAATTGTTGTTTTTGTTTTTGATTTTGCAGAACATTGTTAAGTCTTGTCAAAGGAATGGAGAAAAACAATATTAATGTTTGGTGCAGTTTAGGTTAGGAAGCCAGTATCTTCAGACGGCTGATCCTGATAGCATTAGACTTTAAATAGAATTGATATTAAAATCTGTGCTATATTTGTAGGATATTTATTTCTATTTACAGGCCTCCCCACGAGGGCAAAGTTAGACACAAAGTTGGTTTGGAATGTGAGAATAATGCAGCTTTCTTAAAAGGAGTACTTTGGATTAAGACAAAAACGAAAATTGTCTCACTGTATAAGAAGTCTCCTTCACTGAATGAGGACATAAAAGATGAAGTGTGGTTTTGGAACAAGTACTATACTTTAATCATAGCCAAAAGGCAAAACTAATACTGTATATCAAGATTAAAGAACTGTATTCACATTTTTTTTTTAATTTTTAGGGGATTTTAAAAGCATACCATGTAAGTCTATGTCCGCATTGAAAGAACAAAAATGTTGATTTCCTTTATTTTTCTGATCATAAAATTTCTATCTTTAGTTTTTTTTTTTAATTTTCTCATTTTGTTCAAGCTGGGCATGGAGCAACCTACCGGATGCCAGACATTCACCAACTACCTGATATATTCTAACAGAGAGATCTTTCTAAGATTCTAACTGTCCCTTTAAGTGCAATTGTTTGAATCTATCTTGCACTTGGTTCACCGGGCCATTGCCAGGTAGTTTTTGAAATTATTTTCAGGAGTCCAGTTGCTCTTTACTGGAATTATGGAGATCTTTCTAAGATTCCGTTTTCTTTTCATGTTGTACATAAAATTTTAGTATTTCGTCTTTTCACTCTCAGCTCTTGTGCTCCAAATTATGCTGGGTGTTTAACCCACCATAATTTGGAACTCTAACTTGTAAGATTGCGCCTTTCTTCTTGCCTGATATAACTATGTTAGGTTTAATAGCTCCGTTTTCAAGGTACGTAGGTGTAGAAATTGCACAGTAGGTGTGCGTATTTACAGATAAATTCCAAAAGTAAAAAAAAACACACACACACACACATAAAGCAAAGTTGATATATTCTTGATTTGCGTTGCCCTATATAAATATCTATTATTTGTACTTTATGCTTTAGTAAGAATGTTTATATCTCTGCAAATAAACATATGAAAGCGTAATATCTGTTCTTTCAATACAATAATATTGTGGTGTCTGCATTAATGCCAACGTCAAAATGAAAGTATATCAAACTCTTACAGCGGTTTTAAAAATAAACAGAGGTATATTCTGAGACAACATTAAGCAGAGTATTTAGATAAGGTTCAGCTTGAACAAAGGTGGAACAATAATATTGTGGGGTTTGTATCTACCCCACTGACAGCTCGCCACTCCAACGTTGTGTGCAGCTGACCCTTCATCTTTCTGATCTTGTTCATGTAGTCATCGTTTCTCGCACGTCCAGGGGAGCGTACGAGTGCATAAGTGTAAAAATAAAATAACAGAAAAAAAAAACAGACTGATACTTTACACACATGTCGGTTGGACTCTGGTTGAGTGTCCACCATCGCACCTCTACACGCTAAAGTTCACATGTACGTCCTGTCGAGGTCATGTCAGTTACTGGCCATCAGTTCATCTCGATCTCCCAAAGTTACGATTTGTCTTCAGCTGCATTCAAACTCCAACTCGTCAAGAGTCCAACTCACGACTCAACACTTACTGTTGTAAACTGGTCTTTTTCGTCTTTAACTAGTTCATATTTCCGTTAAAAAAAAAACTCATTGACTGTCATAACTCATTATCAATCCCCACAAACCAAATCTAAATATATCTCAGGTTCATTGTTACCGTCACCAATCATCCCATGTGAAGTTTCTTTTTTCTATCTTCCTATCTATTTTCTAATGACAAATCCTATTGCCTGTTTCTTTTGTTACCCGATGACCTACTTATTCTGCTTTTTCTTTTCTATCCTACTCCCTAGCACTTGGGGTTGGATGGGGGTCGACTATATAATCACATATCCACGCTGGATGATCAAAAAATACACAGCAGCAGCATACAACAGATGAAATGTGGAATTTCCACAGGTACAATCAGCGTTCACAGAATGAAAAGGTTACAAACTCCTATAAGGGTTTTGAAAATAATTCCAACTTTTCATAAGCACGGTAGCAATATATATCAGATGAATTTCGACAGAACCTACTAGTTTATAAGATGGATCTAATTGCGTTTTCTGTATGGGTTTATTTATTTAATCGACTTTCACACATATACATACACACACACCAAACATATAATGTCTCTGTCGATTTTTTACAAGAATTCTTCCTACGTCTACGAGGAAGAGGAAGCTGTTTTGGGTCAAGCTCTGTTCTCCAATAGTCAAATCACTTTTCTATGTAAATTGATTCATGAAAATCACCGAAAATAGCAGACAACATTTAAAATAATGCCGTTTCCTTCCAAGCAGGAAATTTCCGCTTGCTCTCTGCAGACCCACTTTCGTGAAACGTCCAAAAAAAAAAAGATTTAAAAGAACATAGCAGAAGCAAATTCTGTGAAATACGGTCGAATATTGATATTGTGCCCCACTCAGCATCAGTTCTGTTATGCGGCTGACATTTCGGTTTGTTGGAAGGAAAAAAAAAATAATGTACCAAATATTCGTGCTCGAAGGAATAATATATCGGCTGATACATTGGCTGGAGAAATGAAAGCAAGAAATGTTGAAGGATAGAAATCAGTTAATGAAGAAGAGAAAAAGAACAACAGTAAAATATTCATGTTGAACCATTAGAAAATACGTATTTACATAACAGTCTGACTTATATTGAATAATCAAAATATTGGAAAGAAAAATCAGGAGATTAATTAGACCAGAATTGCCTATCTTAGCGACTAAAATGTGCTTGCATTAACAAATTCTGCCTAATATAATTCTGCCTTATTTTTTTTTAGAGGTGGTGAAGTTTAAATAAAAAGATTTTATGCTCTACGTGCTCTATGGAAGAGTAGGCTGGTTACAAGTGCTCACCCAACGCAAAGGCACACCCCTCTCCTTTCTCCAATCTACCTTAATGACCTGCTCGCCTCCTTTTATGTCCAAATTAAAAAAAAAAAAAACAACAAAAAAAATGCCTTTCCCATCATGCACTGCCTTTCCCATCATGCACTGCCTTTCCTATCATGCACTCCAAGTGCATAAATGAGTCGGCCATTTTGTCTCTTCTTTCACATGGAGCAACACTTCGTTTTGTTTGCAGATACATTACACATTATTAGCATAGAGTCCCGACGTTGTCCGGTATTAAATGATGATCAACGAATGTTTCACATCCTCAGTTTTATTGTCATCGAAATCGGTGAAATCAAATTGATGGATTGTCTGCTTTAATTGGGGATCCATCTTCGTACACCGGGAGGAAACTTCACATACCTACCCACAGTGACTTAGTTTACAATACATTGCAGTTCACATGGCGATGTTTAGTGAGCATCAAAGTTTAAAATGTAAAAGTCAAATATCATTCTTCAATCACCTTCATTCTGAATGCGCCTCTGTCATATCAAAGAACCTACTGTTGATTTTATATGCTTAACCTTACTGTTTGTGTGATAATAAAACTTCTAAAATACGCTTTTCTTTCTTTTTTTTTTGCAAAGGAGTCACCATTTATAAAGGCTCGGAGACCACTCAAGAATAAGGGTTAATGAGTGTATAATAGTGAATGGGACAATATCGTAGTAGCTGTTTGTAGTGAAAATTTGGTAAATTGAATTACTTAATGGGACAGCTCATCAAGAACTTGTTTACGTTGGACTTGAAGATGACAATACTGTAGTCAGCTGGAAGGCAGAAAAGCGAAAGAATTCCACAGGTGTGTTGCTCTAAGACAGAAAGAAGGACTTACACTTAGGCTGTGTAAGGTTTACACTCTGGTCAAAATCGTCTGTTCTTTCTTTCATCAGATTATTACGATTATTGATGCTTATTGAAGACATCCCAATACAAAACCTATCTAAGAACATGGTCAGGTACATAAAATTACGCAAAATTTCATAGAAATCGGCCCAGCCGTTTTCGAGTCCATAGGGAATGAACTCACAGACACACAGAAAAACAAAATTTCTTTTATATAACAGTAAAGCTAGAGATATTTGGTTTATTCCAAAGATTAAATTTGGCCATGTATTTATTTGAATACAATTTCAGGCATACAGATCACGCATACATCACATAATCTAGAGGTTCAATATTAACAAACTACTCATGACAATATTGTGTCGAATGTTGTCTTACAAGCGTCTGGTTCATCACCGTAAACACACGACTTAACATATCCTCAAAGTAAATAATCTCATGAGGTTAAATCGCATAAACAAGGTGGCCAGTTGGTAGATCCATTTCGTGAAATGATTGGTCATCAAATGTTTCAGTAAACTGATTATAATTTGCAAACACTACTCTGCTGTTAGTCTCTTCATAGCAAGTTGAACTTTAAATAACTGATAGTTGCAAATCTGTAAGTAAAGAAAATAGAGTTGTCAATTTAAAGTTCGCAAAAAAAAACAAAAAAAACCACTATACATATATGTGTTCTCGTGAGAATCACGCGAATGAAAGATCGAGTATTGTGTAATTGCCATATATATAACTTACTATATAGTTTTTTAGCTAATTTATGTACTAATTACCTATGCATAATTACCTGAGCTGGACATACCACCCATGATCGATGATGTCTACAAGGCAACTGACAAACTCCCAAACAGTCACTCTATGCAAGAATAAAAGGGATCGCAATGACTGCAATAATTGTAGGCATATCTCGCTACTGAGTATCGTCAGCAAAGCGCACGTATTATTCTGATGAGACTGCAAGTTCTTGCTGAGAAAATGTACCCTGGATCAAAGTGTGGCTTTTGCTCGCAATATTCCACCATTGAAATGATCTTTTCACTACATCAACTCCAGAAGAACTGCAGAGAACAAAACAGGCCATTGTAGCTTGCCTTCATTGACATAACAAAGCCATTCGACCTAGTCAGTAGAGATGGGCTACCCTTTCAAATTCCTGAGCCTTATAGCTTTATGAGCCTATATAACCTTATTTCATGACAATATGAGCACTGTGCAATTCAACAGAGACACCTTTGCTGAGTTTGGTGTAAAAAGTGGTGTCAAACAGGGATGTGTGCTTGCCCCTAGGCTATTTGGCATTTTCTTTGCCATTCTCCGGAGACATGCTTTCAATTCGCCATAAGACGGCCTTTACTTTTACTCCAGATCGGATGGCTGCCTCTTCAGCATCAACCACCTTTGGCCCAGGACCAAAGTCCAAGTTATCATCATCTACTGTTTACTGATGATGCAGTAGTAGCATCTCCGCTGTAGAAAGACTTCAAAAACTCGTAGACAGGTCTTGCAACACTTGCAAAGAATTCAGCCTCACCATCAGCCTGAAGAAAACTCATGTCATGAGCCAAGGAACCTCATCATCTCGCATCATCGTTGGGCAGTGCTTAGACGTAGTCCAATTCCAATATCCTGGATTTACAGTCTTAGGCAATCTATCTTTTGATGTAGAACTCAATAAGCGCATCAGAAGGGCATCCACCACTCTTGCAAAACTGACAATTTGGGTGTGGGAAAATAACATCTCACTGTTCTCACAACGTGAACGTTTACGTGGCCTGTTTTATCACTATGGCTAGGACAATGCATATTCTTTTCAATGTTTTTAGTCTCAAGTATATATCCGACAGAGTTGGACACAATTAATCAACCGAGAACCACATCACTCTACATAAAAGCATACAAGATATCAATGGATATATACCTGAGAATCCAAACAAGGAAAAGAATATGCTGTTGTCATAACCCTAGTAATCAGCAGCTTTCTGTATGACAACGAAGCATGGACAACCTACAGCCACCAAGAATGGAAACTGAACACATTTCATATGCATAGTCTGCAGAGAATTCTTGGAATTTCTTGGAAAGACAAAGTTACAAATAATGCTATGCTCGAAAGGGCAGGTATCCCTTCCATGTTCGCCATTCTTCATCAAAGAGGCCTATGCTGAATAGGCTATGTGTATCACATGGACAATGGGAGAATCCCAAAAGACATTCTCTACGGTGAACTCACGACTGGCACAAGGAAAATTGATCGTCCTTACCTCTGCTATGTCAGCATATTGGGAACCCAAAGCTAAAGTCCCCAACATCTAGAGGCAAACAGTAATCAAAGGCCTAATTACTAGCAAAAGGTTCATAGAGATGAAAAGACTATTCAGGAAGGCCAGTCAAGAAAATTCAACAAACAACTAATATGATGCACTGATCTACACGTGCGATGTCTAAACAACAATGTAAATCGAAAAATAGGCTTATTCTGCCATAGAAGACGGTGATCAATCACCTTTACAGGTGCAACCCCCATAGTCTTCTAGACTGACAGATGCCAACAATACAATGTACTAATTAAAGTGAAGTAACTCTGATTTATCAAGGAGTACTCCCCTTATGCAGACACATTGCTTGAGGAATCTATACAAAATAGTTAGCTGTGTGTATATTTGTGTGTTCAGAGAGAGGAATAGTCTTGACGGAGGAGAAACAAGAGAGAAGGCAAGGGAAAGAGTGAAAGATAAAGAGAAATAAATAGATAAAAGTTTTAATAGAAATATGCTAAACTTTTGCTCTGGGCAACACCATGTAGTACTGTTAGTTTCCTATAAGTAAATGAGATAATTTAACTTAACAATGATTTTTTTAAAAGTCATTTTAGTTGATTATATATATATATATATATATATATATATATATATATATATATATATATATGTATATATATATATATATATATATATATATACACACATAAATTTCAAATGAGTTTTTTTTTAATTTTACGAGATATGAACTGAATTAAAAAAAAAATAATAATTGATTAAATTTTTTTACTCCTGACAAGGAATTTTACATTTCTGGGAATAAGATCATATAAACTAAAATGTTTATCAAATCTTTGTTCATTTTGTTCTTTTTTAAAATATGTATTTCCTAGAAAAGTGTGACGTGATGGGTCACTAATTGAACGCACTTCTATGCATATATATATATATATATATATTTAAATAATGGGTGACCGTTTATAAAGGACTATGGTCAAATCGAGGATAACAGTTAAAGAGAATTCTGTTGAAGGATGAACGTAATGATCAAATGAATGAAAACAGTGGGTGGACTAGGCAAAAAATTAATTACTCACAAAGTGGACAGCTAAGCAAGTATTTGTTTAAATTATGCTTGAAGGATACAAGTGTACAAAATGTTATAGTCAGCTGGGAAGCAGTCATAACTTTTTTTTTTTACAAAGATTAGAGTGTTTTGGGGTGATTTGGGTGTTTCATGGAAGTTCTGTTTGTTTTTTTTATGCAGAGAGAGAAAGAAAGGGGAGTTCTTTAGTATAATTGTAATTGCTGTGAATGTTTTACAGCAATAGCGGGTGGGAAGTTAGAGCTCAGGGGGAACATTTATGTAATGTTACAGTAGGGAGATTAACACCATCTCTTTTGTGTGAAAGAGAATATTATCCACTAGATTGTGACGTCAGTTTCGTACTCTGTAAAGGCACGAAAAAGTGCTTTGAGTGTTCCACTCCACGAATATGACATTCCGTTTAAATCAGAAAATAAAAAAAATGTTTACAAAGCCAATTAAATTTTAGGAGAAAAAGAAAAATCCACATTATTAAATGTTACTAAATATCTCTCGCAGTAAAATCCTAGTAATTCTAGGGACGATATTCCCTATTGTTTAATCGTCTGCAAGAGGTGATTTTATTATATTTGACTAATGATAAACAGATGTAGAATGAAAGAGAGAAAGGAGTGTGATAGAAGCGAGAGTGATATACATTGTGTAAAACAAGGGTGAATCTAGTCCAAGAAATATCCAAACAATTACATTTAAAGTAACTGTTAAAAGCTTTAAATGGTTATTTCTGAAATAGCATATGATTGTTTGACATCGGTAGAATGCCCCATCCCCAGTGAAATCTAAGAAAAAAGAAAATTGAAAAAACAAAAAAATAAAAAATAAGATAGCATATTTATAGTATAAGGTATGAGTAAATAAATCCAGAAGTATTATTATCAATGTACATTTTACATGCTGATATGTGTTGGACTGCTTTAAGAAATTGACTTCCAAACTAACTAACTACTGGCTAGGTCTTCATTTATCCCTCTTTCTCTCGTGTCTATTTTTATGACTTCCTTCCATGTTTATCTTGGACTTCCCTGTGAACTAAAACTAATACGTTAACTGTCCCCGATCTACTAAACAAAGAACTTTGATTGTTTTTCTTTCAATGTGGCCATACCATCGAAGTCTACTTTTCTGAACACATTTCTCTGTACTGTCCAGATTTAATCTTCTTCTGAGGTCATAAGTATTCCCTCCCCTATCACTTATCACTACTCCCATGCAACGTATGTTCTCGGCTCTCACTGCTCAGGTTTCACTTTTTTGCTTGTTTCATAGAATGTTTCTCAGATTCACAGGTTATGACAGATAAGTAAAAGTAGTTTTTACTTCCTCTAGAAGGTTACAAAAATATCGCCTCTTGCTTTGCTACTTTCTTTTTTCCTTCCTTTTTTTAAAATTCCTTTTTAATGCAAGCTTTCATGGCAATGCAGCATTTTCTTCTCTTTACTTTTGAATATCTAAAGAAGCTATATAATATACTGAAAAAATCATATGGACGGAATATAGTCTCTTTTCACAGAAACTCATTTTTTTTATATATTAAACAAAAATTTCAATAAAATCTAAACAAGATTCTACTGATATAAAACGGCCATGAATTTGAGTCTAAATATGCTCGCCAACACCATGCAAGATTCAACAGCATTCTTTCTCTACATCAAGGCTCCTGGCAACACCTAGACGGCGACATCAAATTGACACTAAATGGAATAAAGATAGGAAAATTATTGCTTGAATGAAGCAATATTTATATAATAGATTATCCATTCAGAGACTAACAAACAATCAGCACTTCAATAATTGACTTGGCCGTCTCATCGTGATGGAACATATCTGACTTCTTATAAACCAACTTTCTAGTTTTTTTTAGTGGAACTCGACTAGTCAGAACGCTAATAAATTCAAGATATAGCACATTTCCATAAATGCATAATTTGATTACCCCCTACAAGCAAGATCTCAAATTAAGGGCAATCACCTTGAACAGTTCCTTTAGACGAAGAATGCCAGTTCTTGGTGGAATATAAAAATATTCTTTAATACTCGGCATGAACTGCCAAATCACTCGACTCTGCACACCAAATGGCATACTGGAAAATGTGAAACATCAACTATTTTGTTTAAGACTAGATGTAATTATTTGGCAGACATGAGCCTAATGAAAAATTTGCAACAAAATAGTCTATCATGATCCAGAGACCCCTTGCTTCGACAGTCGAAGCCTGAATTCTCATTCTAGAAATGATAATGGATTTCTTCAACTTATGAAGAAAACCTACATGATATATGCAGATTGTCATGCAGAATGTTTGCTCTTATGTTCTTTAGGAATGGCAGAACTGCATATAATGGTATTGGTTAAGATTGGTTGGTTGGTTGTTTTACAGCATATCAACCCTTTTCGGGTTATTTAATGCCGAATCCAAAGAGTTTGAAGAAAAACATTTTTAATAGAATATATTTGTTTTCAAGTCGGTTTCTATTTAACACATAGTTGGAACCCTAACAGGTACTACCACTCCGGGTCAGAGTGGACCTGGGAGCAATGATAATTAAAGGGTGGCTCCACACTCCTCAAAGCTCACAAGCTGGGGCCTCACCACTGGATATAGTTTAAGGTCATATCCAGGACCTATTGGTAAAGAAGAAATACAACCCTATGAGAAAGAACCGTTCGATTCATAGGAGCAGCATAATGTTCTTTGATATCTGGAGAATAAGACAGTGCACACAGTCAGAATACTATCCCCAGAGCAACAAATAGATGGAACTAGCTGTCAAACCTGCTAAGTAAATACTGGCAGACAATACTAACAGCTATCACTTAGCCAGATTCTGACTAAGATTCCAGAACACTATTACAAGACCTAGGCATATTTTCAGCAATAGTCAAGCAATAAAAGGGAAAACTTGAAGTTCTTTAGAACGAATGGTGAGGTAGAATTAGCCAATATAGAGAAGGTAGTATAATAAGCATAGTTGCTCACTTCGAAAACTGGAAATTGATAAATCAGTTCAAATGCAGAAACTGTGAAAGTAGCCGAGGCACTATGAAATAGGCAATAGCACATGTGTATGGATTGGAGCAACTTGTTGAACCTATGCAGCCACTTTTCTCTGGAGAATATATCCAGTAATACACGTCTTTTACTACTTTAGAGCAGAAGCTTCACTGAGACAGTTTTATTTATGGCATATCAACCATCTATGGATTATTTAATGCAGAATAAAGTTGTCAACTATAATTCCATAATAATTGATAATTATTTATATTCCTTGAACACATTGCTCACATTACACATTGCACTACCTCAAGAAAACTTCATTTTTAGAAAAACAAAACTTTCACAAAAAGTATCATTATTATTTAAGGATGAGAAAACGCAACACCTTATCAATCACGCTACTTGCATAACACCTTGTTCTTAGATGGCATTATGCTTAGAAAGCATTACTCTTTGGAATTGGTAATCTTCTTTATTCTAAATATGACTGACTGACCTTCAGTCACTGCCTTCTTGTGTGCATATGTGGAGAAAATAAAATGGAGAAATAAGGTTTTGACTTGGTGAAAAATCAAAAAGAACAGTATGGTTGCAGATGAACTTATGGATACTAGAGCATAACATGGCCAGCCAATTAATCGAATTAGGCCCCTACTACAACTTATAATCATTCAATAAAAAGAAGTAGTAGTAGTAAGAATGTAATAGTAGTGCTAATCGTATAACAATAGTAGCAGTATACAATTAACGGAAATCCCTCTTTGCCTTCTTTTGGATCTTATAACTACTAGTACTACTAATAATAAATAGTAATTATAGTGTAATAATTATAGTATTGAATAGAAAGCGTAGTAATAGTAGTTGTAGTGGTAGAGATTATATCTTTCAATAAAAGAAGCATTAGTCATAGTACTCTTATTCAGGGATATTATTTCAGGAAAAAAATAAAGTAACAGTAGTAATGTTATTGATTAACAGGTCTATAGATATATAGTAGTAGTGATATTATTCAATACAAATATTATTATTAGTAGTAGTCGTGGTGATGTCATTCAATAGTATTAGTAGTTGTGGTGATATTCAATAATAGTAGAAGTAGTAGTAGTTGTAGTAATAAGGGCTGAATTTGAAGAATGGCTCATCCATCTGGCTCTTGTACTAAGGCATCACATATTGCCATGGATAGGTGGCCCAGTTTTCATTTTATTTTTACTCCTATGTATGTTGTCGCAGTCGGCAAATTCATGGCCTCACTGACAGGGCAACTGAGACACTGGAAACGTTAGCTTAACACATACAATCTACAGTGATGGATACCTATTAAGACAGAAAAATACTACTAGTTCAAAACCCAAGAAACTGCACCAGAGGATATCGCAGTGGAAATACGGACAGCTAAGGCAAAAGGGAAGTTTACACACTGGAAGTTGATGATTAATAAATATCAAAATCAACCATTAAGACAAGGATTCATATCGCAGTGCAAGACTATCACGACCACACAGATACTTGTCTCAACGGATGTGGGGTATGTAGCACTATTACTCTAGAACGTCCTAAGAAGTGATCACAAACCAAGTATTATATGATCTTATGAGTAAAAAGGACCATGTAGAGCGACACAAAGTCGACCATCAAGATTGAATCTACAATATTAGCTTACAATGGCCAGACCTTAACACTAAAAGTCTGGCATGTGGTTCACAACTATTGCAGCAGAGCAGGTTACAGGAGTGCTACGAAAATGTGAACTACCTGGCCTATATACATAAATGTTGATAGCAGGTAAATGTGTTCCTATAAATATATATGCTAATAATAAAACATTATAAAATCAAATTTACCGGTGTAAAGAGATCCAAATAGTTTATAGGAAAATTACTACAAGAATGAAACAATATTTATATCATAAACAAGTAGGCCGCCTGGTCATAAAGTACGCATAAATATGATATTTTAATTGATCCAGATTTCATATTTATTATTATAGAGCTAATACTCTATTGATGATTTTCTTGTACCCAAAATAAAGTAGCGATTTCCAAAAAAAAAGAAAACAAAAAAAGGACTTGGATGCCATCAGCTAGAATGGAAACCCAAGCATTTAGCACTCCAGCCTTAGTAGTTACCATTGATCTATTCTCAGATGGATAAGAAATTGTTAAAAATGCACCGAATTTTACAAATAAACGTACAAAATAAAATACACATCAAGTGCGCTTTAAAACCAAATTACAACGTAATAGTACGAAAATAAACAAACATTTTACTAGTTTGATATAATGCGCGGCTCTTTCTCCAACTTTACAACATGGCAAGGAAAAAGAAAAGAAAAAAAGAAAGCAAAACAACACACTGAGGATGGAGTATATCTCTGAAATATATTTGTTATAATTTCAAACAAGTAAAATATTTGTTTATTTTCCTAATATTATGTTGTGATTTGGCTTTCCAGCGAACTTTATGTGTATTTTATTTAAATTAAATCAACGTTTCTATATGTAATTCACACCCTTAATGTTAAATAAACGTACATTTGCACATGCGTACAAGAGAACTTTAAATCGACTTACGCCTGCAAAGTTCAATTTTTTTTCAATTTTTACCCCTTAGCAGCTATTTTTATCGGCTAAAGTCCAAATCGAATTGGTGTTACAGGTCCAAATGCCCTATATATCAAGTTTAAAGTCTGCAAGCAAAAAATTGAGAGAATAGTTTGATAGAGACCGGTTCTTAGACAGACAGACAGACAATATCATTTTTTATATATGTATAGATTATCCACTCATGAACTAGCAAAGAACTGGAAACCAAACAATTAGTTTACTCATATAAACACACTATTCCTTTTCAGTAACCAACTTTCTAGGCTTTTATCCGAGTTTACTAGGCAGCTGAGCAATAACTACTAAATCTAATCAGCATCTTTTTA
This sequence comes from Euprymna scolopes, assembly GCF_053919585.1. Lineage (NCBI taxonomy): Eukaryota > Metazoa > Mollusca > Cephalopoda > Sepiida > Sepiolidae > Euprymna > Euprymna scolopes. Next base: position 52,300,285 of record NC_136503.1, on the reverse strand, counting down.
ACTTTTGCACTAACCCCCCCCCCCAAAAAAAAAAACGAATAAATCTATACAGTCATGAATAGGTTGGACTTGTATGTTTTCATACAAATATATGATGATATTTATTAATCTCATTTCATACGAATTGAAATAGATAAATGATGTGATAGCTAACACAAAAAAAAAAAAAATCTGCAACTGATTCTGGTAATAGATAATGTCAGATATATTGTTTCCCATCCATTTTATTATACTCCATATTTCTTGGTTTCTATCGTTTTATTTCTTTAGACGTTCAAGAATGGAATCTGAAATGCTCCTGCTTTTTTTTAATGTGTTAAAATTACGAATGATAAATCTTCACGATAAAGGTTAAAGATTTCCAAAAACCTTGGCTAACAGTTTGATATTTTGTTCTTTTAATTATCCAAGCTTCTTATCTACGAATATATACGTGTGTATATATGAGAAATAATGGATGAAGATTCAAAGTTAATTACACTTTATTACATCATCAGATCAATAAGAAAAAGAAAAGAAAACGTCTACAAATCATGGCATTTCGAACCCTAATGCTTCTCATCAGAAGAGGGGGGAAAAGCCAAGTTTATTTATACAAAAAATCTGGCATAAGCTTAGAAATAAAATAAAGATAGACAATATGTATATAAAGGGAAGGAGGATGGTGATACTAGAGATAGAACAAAGTATATACGGAGAAATATATAAAAAAATAGGGAAGATACATGGGAAGCGACATATAGAAACATATAAGAAATACATATAAAATACAGTGTTACTTGACCTTTTGGACAAGAACAAAGTGTAATATCTGTTCTGATACTACACTTTACTTTTTCTGTACTAGGTCATTGAAGGAGAAATCCTTCAGACCAAAGCAAATTGTATTTTTGTTCCTATCCAGAGTGCCCCTTTTTGGAGAGTTGGATTTTCCCACGTTAAAAACTGACCTTGTGTCTAACTCTACCTTCGTGAGGAGGCAAGTAAATAAGGACATATAAAGTAGAGTGAAAAATACAGGAATCATAATCCAGATAGGATAAAAATAAATTTATTTTATCAATTTTATTTATTACTAATTATATATATATATATATATATATATATATATATATAAAAGGTTGGTGCAAAAATATGATCTTTTGAAGTTGAACATCAAAAAACATTAACTCCTTTCGTAATAAAATTTATTAATCAAAATACAAACCATTAGAATCGACACATTTTTTCCAATGAAAAACAAGTTTATCCCCATTAGCATAGAAATCCGGAGTTATGGAAGCGCTGATGTTATTGAAGGCCGATTCGGCATCATCTCGACTTTTGAAGCATTTTTCATGCAGGAAGTTGTCGAGATGCTTGAAAAGTGATAATCGGTGGGCGAGAAGTCTGATGAATATGGCGGATGAGGTAGAGTCTCATAGCGCAATTCGTTCAGCTTCTACATGGTCAGTTGAGCAACATGTGGGTGAGTGTTGTCATGGATGAGAATTGGTCCCTTCCTAGTGACCAATCTCGGGCAAATACATTGGAGCTTCTGGTGCATTTCGTCCATTTGTTGGCAGTACTTTTCCACCGCAATCGTTTTGCTCGGATTCAAGAACCTGTGATGGATGAAACCGGCCACAGATCACCATAACCTTTTTTTTGGTATAATTTCGGCTTCAGGAAGTATTGTGGAGCATCAAACCACTGTGCTGAATGTCACCAGTTGTCATAGAAGATCCACTTCTCATCGCACATGACAATCCACTCAAGAAATGGGTCGTTTTTGTTGCATAGAAGGAGTGTAGAAGACACCTCAAACCGATTTTTTTTATTATCATTAAATTCACCCATTTATCCAACTTTTTTGACTTCTCTATTTGCTTTAAATGGCAAACGACTGTTAAGTGGTCGACCTTGAGTTCAACAGCAACTTCTTCTGTGGTTTTGCGAGGATCAGCTTTAATTAAGGCTTTCAAATATTCGTTATCAGCTGCAGTCGGCCGGCTACGACCATCTTCATCTTCGAGGCTTTCGTCACTATTGATTGCAAAATTTCTTGAACCACCGTTGTGCCACACGTTCGTTAGTGGTTCCTGGGCCAAATGTACTATTGATATCACGAGCTGTCTCGGCAGCTTTTCAGCCTTGTTTGAACTGGAACAAAAATTCGTGCGGATATGAATTTTTCCATGCTGTCGAAAAAAAAAATGAATGAAGAGATTGAGAATGGTAACAAATAACACTATTTGATAGAGCGAAAAACATGTTTCAAAATCATATAACATGGCTATATATCAATGAATTAATTCAGAAATCATATAAAAGTAATACATGTGAGAACACGACATTGTTTTTGCACCAACCTAATATGTGTGTGTGTGTGTGTGTTTGTATCTGCTTAAAAATACCCATCTCCAAACAGATTGATTTAATTTCCCAAAAAACAGTTACGCACTAATTTTATGTTTCCGTACGAAGATGAAAATCAAGATATAATGCTACAAAAAATTATATGCAGAAAACTTATCCAAATTTTATCAAAATCCTTTGCATATAAATTCTAGAAATTTTCTAAAAATTTTAAGCTTAAGCTTACATCCCTTAAACTTGAAAAATCGAAATTGAAAGAATCTTGCTTAATTGAGGTCGAATAACTAAGAACTGAATTCAATGTAAATCTGAAATATATGAATTTTTAATTGAGAGCCTGTGTCCATGTTATGCCCCTTCTAGTGCCCTTTTAAATTTTAATCGAATTAGGAAAAAATGCTTTTGACAGCATATTCAAGACTTTTTATCTGATCTTGTATTCTTTGCTACCAAACACTTGACCCGTTCTCTTGCATTTGATCTTTTTATGGCGTTTCTTTAGGGCAGCAAATTCATTGACATGCAAATTATTGCATATCAAACCATACGCTCCCATTATCCTCAAAGATCGTCTCACATAAATGCGTACCCAGATCGGCACTCACATCCCTAGGTTTTCCAGGCAAAGCTAGCACTCCAAAGGCGACGACACCAATTCAAAAAAAAAAAAATAAATAAATTATAACCCAGCTCGAATTGCAACTTAATCAACTCACATCTGAAAATTTCACGATGATAACAATTAATTAATCAGGGAGAGAGGTATGTGTAACTCTATACAGGTAAAATAAAGAATAAAGGATAAAAAGAAAAAATAAGTGCGTGAGAAAATAAAACAATATAGTGGATAAAAGTTTTTAAAAAAATATAAGTAAAATGAAATAAAAAATAAAATTTGTAGGCGAGAGGTTAAAAGGGTTGCTGATTTGTGTTAAGATGATGATATATTCTAACAGGATAATCGGTTAGGTTTGGTAATAATATGTTAGGTTTGATACAGATAGAATATAGTCTAGTAATGGCAGAAAAATATGGATGCAAGGGAGGGTAAAAGCATAGAAAATATAAACAAATATAATGATAGGAAAATAAAGTACAACAATTACAGTAGGAACAATAATTATAGCAATAATAACAATACTAATATTATTACTAAAAGTAAGGAGCAGTAATAATAATAGTAATAACAATAATAACTATAATAAAGTAATACTAAAGATAGTGATCATAAGATCCCTTAGAATATAAAGAATAGATAAGAAATAAAATTAAAATAGAGCCAAAAATAGACTTATAATAAAATTAGAAGGAATAACGCTTTATAAGGTAGGGATGTTTGTATGGTGGTGGTCGTGGGAGGGTAATGGAATAAACTGGGAGAATGAAAAAAAAACAAAAAAAAAACAGATTTAATTAAAGGAGAAAAAAGATAGGTAATCATAAAAGTGAGAATATGTGTGAGGAGGCTTTTCAATCTATATACTCAACGAATTTTTTATCTACAGACTTGAAATTCGGTATATAGGATATTCAGACATGTGGAAAACTTTTTGATCAGTTTACATCCGGAAAAAGGGCTGCTAAGGGGTCAAAATTAAAACATTGGTACGTGGGAGGCCAGCAAATTTTTACGACTGCACATGCACGGTTATGAAATATGACAGCTTTCTTATGCTAAGTATGAGTTGGTTTGAAAACATTCAGAAAGTCATGGAAAGCTGGTGTAATGGTTATCGTACTTGACTCGCTGTCTTTAGGTTTTGGTTTCAATCTCGGCTCGAATATTGTTTTTTTTTTTTTTTTTTTTACTTACAAAAAATGAACTATTTAATAAACCCACCCTTGATACCTCCTTAGTCCAAAGAAAAGCGTAGGAAACATGAAATAATTTTGAAAAAATAAATGTCAAACAGAAAGAATGCATTGAAATTACAGTTTTCTTTTCAAATTATGACGGATCGCCCCCCCCCCCCCCCTCACGGTTAACTAAATCTACTGCATAGTCTTCTTAGCAGTGAACGTGGGGATTCGACTACCTATCAATTATCTCTTACGGTTAATTTTACATAAGAATCCGTGGTTATTAATAAAGAAAAAAAAATCTGTTTAGACATTGAAAGTAGTTTAATGTGGTTTTCCTTATTTATATATAAAAGTGAAATTGTCTGTGTGTGTACACTTCCCTACCAAACTACTTTGTCAATTTTCAATCTACAGACTTGAGATTTGACATAAGGGGTATTGAGATTTGGGAAAATCTTTTTAATCCATTTCCGGTCAAAAATTTGGCTGTCAAGGGGTCAAAGTTCAACAATTTGACCTTTCAAAACTAGCAAACTCCTCCAGCAATTTTGGGTCTAAACACTTGAAATTTTAGATATAGGTTACTTGGACATGGATCAAACGTTTTAATTTGATTTGAGCCCAAAGCAATAAATATTAAGGGGTTAAAATTGGGGTTAAGTTAGAAAAATTTACCTCTGTGGTCTCTAACAAACTATTCAGCCAATTTTGGGTCTAAACATTTGAACTTTGACAAAGTGCATTCAGACATGCAAGCTTTTTAATCAGTTTTAGGCGAAAATTTGGCTGCCAAGAGGTCAAAATTGAAAGGGTTGTCTTTTGCAGACTCTAGCAAAGTCCTCCGCCAATTTTGGATTTAAACACTTGAAATTTTAGATGTAGGTTACCTGGATAGGAGTCAAACTTTTTATATCTATATATATATATATATATATATATGCTCATAAAATTATGAACAGTATATAGGGCCCAAGCAAATCCGGGCTGAACTGCTAGTATATTTCTAAATAAGAAATCATTTTCACTAAAATCCATTAAGTATTATGCAGTTAAAATTAAGAAAAGCACATGTGAAAAGTGTGTACACTATATGTAAAGTCTATATGAAAAACAATATAGTCGTCTAATTTGGCTTGATGTCGTGCTTATTTAAAAACAAATCTCGAATTTTAACTTGAAATGATTCCTAAGTGAAATCAGTTGCCATGGTGGAGGGAAAATGATTGCAATATTTTACCATTCCAAAAGGTATCTCACATGCGACGCAATCCTCTACCAGTATAAGAGCCAGGTATGCTCTAAAACAGACTACTGTAGCAACACGAAGCACTATCATGCATTGACAGAGTTCAAAATCGGCTTGGAAATCTGAAAAATGATGCCTTTTTCTCCTCTCTGCAACCTCTTTTCTCACAGAAGCTATGTTGCGCTCCCGTCTTTGCTCTATCGTTATTTTCATGGCAGATGCTCGTCGGGGCTTGAATCTGTGGTCCTCCAATGCCAAACTTTCACATAAATGCACTGGCCTACCTACAACTATTATTAACAAATTCACCCATTCTCTTTTGTGTCTAAATCTAACCGTAAGTTCCATGAACAAAACTTCTTTCTCTAGAACTTCCCCCCTTGTGAAACGGTTTCACTAGCCTGCTTTCTGGCCGCCTACAATATGATCGTCTTCAAGTCCGATGTAAACAAAATTTTGTTGAGCTGTCCCTTTAAATCGCCAATTTCTACACAATTATCATCACCATACATACACCAATCCTTATCCTCAAGTGTCTTTCGGGTCTTGTAAGTGGTGACTCCCCTGTAAAATATATATATATATATATATATATATATATATATATATATATATATATATATATATATACATACATACACACACACACACACACACACAGGTTCTAGTTAGATCACCGAAGTTAGCATCGTTCAATACTTGGTCAATACTAAAATAGGTGACCATTTGGAAATACCAGGTGCTGGATGTTCTCTTTTTTTCTTTTATCTCGGTAAATGCTTCTTGTTATGCTGGACTTTTTGCCATTGGAATCAGGCAGTGCTAACTCAGAAAAAGAATGCATAGAGATTACGCAACCCTTGCCCCACAATTCACTGCATGTCATTCATCATCCCTTAATAATTTAATAATATTTAACAAAAACTAGTTTTAATGTCTAAATAGAGATTTTCCGCGTTCTTCCATGGCTGCAATCTTTATAAATTGCCAAATCCATTTTCGGATTTTAAATAGATTCCCTAAGCTTTTTTTCCATAGAGCACTCACACACTGGGTTTTGTCTGTATACTAGCAGGGAGACCAGAAGTTGCCCGGGATTGAATGATGATAAACGAATGTTTCATACTCCCATATTTCTAATGTCAGCAAAATCGATGAAACTGTCCATTTTTCAATCAAATCGATTAATTGCATACTCTAATTGTGGACCTATCGTGGTGCGTCGGAAGGTAACTTCACATGCCTCCCCACGGTGACTTAGTTCATAATGCACTGTAGTCTACATTGCACTGTAGAAAACCTACTGTTGATTTTATAAGATTATTTTTTATATATAATGGTTTGAATTAAAGTTTAAAATGCAAAATTTAAGTATAATACTTAATTATTTATAATAAATCGTGCTCTAAACCAGCGATATTCAACATGGTCCATATCTTGATTTGGTTATCCAAAATTTGTTTTTATATATTCAATTATAAACAGTTTAGGTTCAATAAAATGTATTATTATATATATAGTGAGACAAAACGGTGATGACTTCTTTTTATTAGGATTTGTCAAACAAGTTGATGGCAATAAACCAGTTTGTATTGAATGCTAACCTTGCTATGAGTAATGATGCCATTAAGGCAACGTTAGAGATTCGCCAGAAAAAAAGAATCCATTATCTGTTGGTAGAGGAAAAATATTTTAAGTTAAAATTGAAAGCTCAACCTGTAAAATTAGTTGACTTCACAAAAGTGAATACTTCTCAGGTTAAATATTAAAGCCTTGTTATATTGTGTCAAAAATGATTGCTAAAGTCAGTGCACCGCAATGATATGGAGAAAAACTGTGTTGAAGACCTTATTGGCAAAGAAGGTACAGCAGTGTATGAAAAAAATACTTTTTTTTAAGAGCAACAATAACGAGAAGACAAGATGAAATGACCGAATATATTCAAGATACATTAATAGAAATTCTTCAAAAAAAATAAATTTCCTTACAAATTGATGAAACAACAAGTCATAATCAACCACTGATGCTTTCATATGTCAGATTTGTATATCAGAATGACACCAGAGAAGAAATGCTATTTTTCAAGCTTGCCATAGAGAACAAGTGGAGGAGATATCTTTTCAGAAGTAAACAGTTATTTGAATAATAACAATATCCCATTGACTAATTTGATTCAAATCAACACGGATGGTGCTGTATTCATGACAGGCAAGATTTAAGGTTTTGTAACATAGATAAAAAGTGTTGCTCCTCATATAATACATGTACACTGCATTTTTTCACAGACAACGTTTGGCAGCAAAAAAATTGGATGGCAATATGGATGAAGTTGTTGATGCACCTATATCTGGCACGAATTTCATAAAAACACATTCTTTAAATGACAGATTATTTGAAAAATTTGGTGAAGATGAACGATGTAAAAAATTGCTACTTCATGCAGGTAAGTATTGATAGACTTGTTAGTTTGTTAAAATTCAAATCTTAATCTGCTGACTATTCAAAAACAAAAGACAATTCTGGATAATCTGAATAAGAATGTAATGAAATCAAAAATAAAATGTTTAAATGAACTAAATTTGCAACTCGAAGGAAGGAAATCTGAGCTTGTCACTTGCTCACAAAAGATTAAAAGGTTTTATAAATAAGTTGAAATACTGGAAAACACAACTTGACAAGCAAGCTCTATCATTGTTTAAACATTTAAACAGCATCAATTCAACTTCAGAATGTGTCACAGAATGTGCTGAACATCGAAAAAAAGATTTTGAGAGAAAATATGAAGAACCCATCAACACAACTTATCCAATGTGGTTTCAAGATTTAGCAGACTTTGAACCTGAACATATTATGGAACTTGAAGTGGTTCAAGAAATTTTGGATATTAAAGAAAATGCTAATGTGTCCAGAAGTGTTCAAGATGAAGGGTTTTTTTTTGGATATACTGAAATAAAATCAACAAATCCACAAATTTATGACTTAGTTGAGCCCAGCATATTATCCTTTCTGACAACCTGGCTAGTAGAAGCAGGCTTTTCAGCTGTTATTGACATCAAATTGGGTGTTAGTGAAAGAGAAACGCTACGATTAAAACTAAATAAAACATTTGTTATTGACTATTAAGAATTGATTAAAAGCACCAAGAGCCGGTATCGCATTAAATACTTTTTTTAAACAATTTTTTTGTAAAATTTTAAAAAAATGATTTCATTATAGTTAATAAAAAATGATTTTGTAAAATATATTTTTCAGTAATTTAATGAGGTAGTCCACAGAACATTTCCCTAGGAATGGGATAAAATGAGTTGAACTTCACTGCTCTAAACAAACATTCATTTCCAATTCACTCCTGTCATATGAAAGAACCTACAATTAATTTTATAATTACACCTTTCGGCTTGTGTGATAATAAAACTTCTCAAATGAACTTGTAATGTTAGCCTATGTAAGGAGTTAACTTTAATCAAAATCGCCCGTTCCTTCTTTCTTTGGATTATTTTCATTATCAATACTTATTGAAGACATTCCGAGACAAAACTTAACTTAAAATACCTACGTGTAAAATTTCATAAAAATGGGCCCAGCTGTTTTCGAGTCCATAAAGAACGAACTCGCACATACACACAATGTTCCTCCTATATAATATATTATGTACGTATGTGTATATATATATATATATATATATATATATATATATATATATGGATTAGTGTGAACAGTTGCAAAGCATAATTTTTTCCCATTTTTTTTGTTTACGTAGAGTGTACACTCATAAGTATACAATACAATTGACCTGTGATGCAATTAAGAAAAGTTAATGACCAAGTCCCATTCTCGCCTCCAAGAAGTTGCACTCGTTTTACTGCAAAAATGCCCTTATGGCTATAAAAAGGATTTATTAGTTAAATGCAAAAGCGTAAAGAAAAATCAATATCTAGCGAATTTTACTATGCGATAAAGTGATAGATTTATTTTCCTGAAATTATATGGGCCTCCTGTCGCGTTTGTTTTCTATTATTTTTATTCCTTTTGAGGGCAACCTAAATGTGCTGTCTGAATGTGTAAAGAATTGAAATGAAAGATGCAAGAGAATAAATCTTCTTAATTAAAAACGAAAAATGTTGAATAAACAAAAGTAAAAAAAAAAAAAATATTTTTCGAACAGAATTTTCTTTTATTGCTATAAACTCATGATTACGAATTATACATCTTAAAAATAATCATATTCTTTCTCTCAATGCTATTGTGATTATCCACATTAAACGTAAGCAGAATGGAAGTTATATTTTATCAGTTGTCTGGGAACTAATCCAAGCACACGTACCGTGACCTCCCTTGACCATTTCCTTTACCTCAAAACTGATATTACACACGACACTAATACAGCAATCATTAACACAGGCACAATACGCAAAAATTAATCATTTACGTAGATTTAAAAAAAAAAACTACAATAATTCTTAACAATACTTAATATCCATCAAAACTCGTATCCTGGAAATTAATTTGACAGTCAGTCTGTGCCACTGACTTCTGAAAAAGAAATAAATATAAAAAAAAAAAAAACAAACAGACAAAAGAAAAGCCTCGCCAAACAGTTGTATATTTTTCGTTTATTTTCTCCCCTGAAGAAGAGATTCTACTCTCGAAAATTAGAGACATCAACACCTACCATCCTGTATGTTGGTAAATAAATGTAAAATTATTGAAAAATCCTTCTAATATTGTCATTCTTTTATATACTAACTCGTGTCCACGGTGATTCCTATAAATCGCATTGATTTACACTTCAAACAACTCCTTTCACACTATGCACAATGTTTCAAGCAAATTACAACATCCTTTATCTATATATATATATATATATATATATATATATATATATATATATAAGAACACGTAGTAAATAAAACATGTGAAAAAACATTGTGAAAAAGCATTAAAAGCATTTAATTTTAAAAAGGAGGTACAAAATAAGTGGATAGTCTTTAATCCGTGGAGTTTCGAAGAAATACTTTCCTTCTCATCAGCGGGTAGGAATTAGCAAAATGCGGGATCGGATTTTGCTTGCAAAAGTATTTAATGAAACTACAAGTAAATCATAGATCTTACTTGGTAAAAAATAGTGAAGCAGAGGGAATAGGGGCAGAAAGAGGTGATTTTACGTGAATGGATGGTTTGGTGAAGAGTAAAATATCCAATTAATGGATTAAACTTCCATTTTCATTATATATATATATATATATATATATATATAAACTAGAAGAATTTATGTCCTGTAAAAATTCATGCTCAAAATAGTTTTTTACCACTTTTATATCCTCTAAAGAACATACAAATAAATATATAGTGATACTAAAACTTATGTCTAGAATACTTTTTCTATGCGCATCTTTGTATATAAAGCAAAGGCTTTTTTTTTCGCCAGGTTTCTCGAGGGGGGGGGTACTATGTTTTAGAACTTTTTTTATATAGTCCATAGACCATAATATCTATGATTTGCGAAGGGACGTTGTGTCAAGATTTATTTTGATCGACTTTTATAAAATTCATGCTATTCCATCCTCTCGCGTGTTTGTTTGGCTTTTTCATATAAAAGCGAAACTGAATCGAATAAATAAATGATTCGGCGGAGAGCTGAACTGGCCTCCAGCCATGTTCGTTTCTGCAAGTAAACTTTTTGATCGACATCGCTAAATTTCAATACTTTTCACTTTCTATGGCTTTGTAGCGTTGCGATAAAAGTTCACGTTTTCTTTCACATTTTCTGCCTTTGCGTCACGGGGTTGAGCCTCCTTACTAACACGTTTTTCTTTTACACCTACAAACACCTGGGCAACGCCGGGTACCCCCGCTAGTCTAATATATAAAGGGCTATATGCCTGTCTGTCTCCATATTTTCAAACTATCTCTGCCGAAACGAAAAGTCACAGAGTGGTGCTAGGGGCCGAAATGATTGGATTTTTTACGGACCATTCTTTTATAGGTCTTTAGACAGTTAAAATAGTTTTTAAGGGGTCAAAAATGGGTCAAATTGAAAAAAAAAATCGTTATACGTTTTGTACATTCATCTTAGTTTATTTTTAATATTTAATCAATTCATCTGCCCGTCACGTTGGTAATGAGGTAACGTCAGCAACTTTGAATGCTACAGTTTTGTTTCCAGTTTCGATTGTAGTTAATGGCACCCAAATACTTTTGTTTTACTTTTGAAATCAGGACTCTACAATAATATATACGAAATTTGAACAAATTGAAATATCATTTTTAAGTGTATTTTATAACCGGGCAAAGCCGGGTGCCCCTCCCACTAGTTTTCTTTAAAATCCATTACATGATTTTGATTCTAGAAAATGTCTAACATTTTAAACTTAAGCTGAAAGGGTCTTAAAAATTGAAATTTGGAGATTCCTGCTTAATTGGTATCTAATAACTACGCATTAAAGTAATGAAAAGTTGGAATATCTGAATTTGATTATGGGAGGTTATTCCCATCTTTTGCTCCTCTGAAGTTCCTACAGAAATTGAAATTTGTGGAATTGCCTTAGACTAGTGTCAAAAGTTTACAAAAATCAGAGATATCTAAATTTTCACGACGAGCATCCACTCTCTCTTTATCTCCTTTGCATAAAACTAAACTTTATGCAGTCCTTATTACCTACCCTTACGTCCAACAGGTGTATTTTAAAATCTATAGTCATTGGTTAATAAGTTTAGGAGTAAATCCTATACATAGAAATATGTAAGCATACACAAGTTAAGATAAATAGAGACTAAGGAGTAAAGTTACATTTAGAATTGACATTAAATGTGCATGTTTGGGAAGTTACATCACAAACAGGGAGTCGTTAGTGAGACGTGGTGTATAGGCTGAGCAAATGTTCTTTTCTATATTATCGTGTGAGAAAGAGAGAGAGTGGTAGGGTTTTTAGATAGACGCTCCCTTTGAGAGTTGTTGGGACCCTTTGGAAAATTCTGGTGAAATTGGCTAAAATTTTATTTTTTCGATGATGTACGAGTTTTGCAATAGTAACTGAAGTATGTACTAAACCATTTTTTAATATTAACAGAATTACACTTTGTTTTCTAATAAATATGGATTAAGTCCCATTTGCCAAATGTAACACTTCGCGTGAACTGTTTTGCTCCTTACCATAATGTGTAAATTTTATCTTTGAATGTAGAACCTCTTGGTTTCCAAAATATCTCACATGTACCCAGTGTCCTATTTATAGGAGAATCAATATTTTTCCTTTTGTGTATTCTAAGATTTCTTGTTTCAACTCACTACTAAAACGATTTACATACAGAGTCTTAATGGGTATCCTAAACCCATATTTATTAGAAAATCAAAGAGTAATACTGTTAATATTAAAAAAATGATCTTATACATAGTTCAAGTAAATTTAAATGAATTAATTATATATTTATTCTTTTACGGGAACTTAATAAATTAATCACCTTTAAGACATTTAAGAGAAGAATGAAGCAACAAAAGATAAAAAAAGCAGAAACGAATCACTGCTAGATGTCATATATACACCAAGACTCCAAATGCCAGTATGAAAGCCGACATCTGCATAATGTGCATGGATCAAAAAATTGTTTCCCATAATGCTACAGTATTAATTGTCCATGGCAGAAGAGCTCAACATCTATTTTTGAAAATGTTTACATTCGAGAGAGCAGCAATCAAATTGGTAGTTAGTATGCCTGTGTTAAATTGCAAAGGGTAGGTTTGCTAGTATATATCCAATTATTTTGATTCACAAGCCAACGATTATACGTACATAGAAAACCGGGGTCATGGGTTCAGTGAGTAGTTACACACATGTTGCCTGAACAGGCTGAAGCAGATGTGACGTCACACTGCTCAATATGGAGAGCGTGAGAAAGGTAGGACAGTTCATCGGGAAGCTTTGGGGGTGAATGACTTAAGAATCGACTGTATAAGAAGTGGCCAAGCGTTCCAGATGTCTATAACCAGTAACGTCCTCGGCCATTAGCAGAAAAGAAGGCAACATCACCAGCTCAAAATTCAGAATATTTTCTTCTCTTTGATTGTTGTGAGCCTTCAATTCTAGAATGAGCATGCTCTGTAGATGAGAGAGGCAGACGACATGAGGTAGGATTTGTGCTTTTATGATAACAAGGTATGCTTATGAACTTCCACATATTTTATTTGATTGTTGGACCTTCTTTGTTTTAACCGACTTGAGTTCATTAGAGTTGTGAAGAGTTCGTGTTTGACTGGAAGACTTTTTCCACTGACAGAATTTAGAAATTATATGCTATCAAAAATGGCCTACCAAGCATAACGGCTTCTGACCTGTTTTCAAACGAAGCTTGAAATTTGTTTGACAAAACCTTGAAAAGTAGACATTTGCTAAACCTTATAATGTCTTATTTTCGAGACCTTATCAAACAAAGTAGTCGATGATTTATTTGGATTCTGATTATTCAAATTATTCCGATCACTGTTCTCATGTTGAGTGTTATTTGCACAACGTTTTGATCGACGTAACCTCCGGCCTTCTTCAGATGTATCTTGTTGAACTCGGGGGAATCTTTTTAGAAAACACAGTAATCTGCACAGAATTTCGAATAGAACCCTTTATTTAATACATGAGGGATTGTAATGACTCGTGCCACAGTGGATAAAGTACTTAGAAAAATTCAGTTGTAAGTTGCACTTCTCTGGATGTTGAAAGTTCAATCCTCAGTTTTATCCTAATTAGACCACAATAGCTGTGGATTAAATAAATTCGATACAACATTCTGTGCAGATTCTCAAGTTCATCAGGAAGATACCAGAGTTCGACAAGATATACTTGAAGATAATCGGTGAGAACAGTAGTCCAAATAATATAAACTAGTGGGACCTGTAGAAATTCCACAGCGAACTCCTTCATATGTAATATATTGATGTTGGCATTCTGTAGATGTTCAGCATAAATAGCGACGCTCTGGTATTATTGTAGCTCTTTTGTTAAAACTGCAAAAGTATCTAAGCTAGCAGGGGCGCCCGGGTAGTAAAGTACGCTTAAATATGATGTTTTAATTCTTGCATATTTCGTGTATATTATTATAAAATGTGAATGTTTTATTGATTTTCATATATTATAAAAAATATATATATCCATATGATTTGGGTGCATCAGCTTTAATTGAAAGTGAAACAAAAACTTATGAAATATATAACTTAAGCGATATCAGCTATAATAGAAACTTATAAAGAATCCTTGATAAAAGTATTTTTACAAAGTATAGGTTACTGGAGTGCCATCGGCTATAATCGAAACCGAAACCCAAACCTGTGAAGAATTCTTAGTAAAATTATGTAGTTTTAGAGATCGAAGTCCATAACAATTAAACGACTCGGATGTAAACATGACAGGAAATAGCACACACGCTATCGTATTAATATATAGATTATCAATCCTCATCTAAAAACCTAAAAACATAATAGCTCTATTTGGTGTCAAAAGTTTTCTGTCGACTAGATAACAACTGGAGTCTATTGAATGTAAGTATCAGTTCTCAGTTGTCTGACCAGTTCGTGTCAACATAATAAACTGGACATAAATCTACAAAGTTTAGAAAGTTGAGACTTTCCATTATGCTTAGATAGGCAAGTCTATTCTCTGGAATTTGATTGGTTGCTAGTGCACGAGTGGACGAACTCTGATATAAATACAACTTTATTTCAGAAATAATTTTTATATCGACTATTTGAAGCTCTTCATAAATGTGTCAGTTTGAATTTATATTATGAATTTATGGCATGGAATAAATGATTTTGTTTTCTTTGACGACAAATAGCCATTAGAATTAAAACGAATGTTGTGTGTTCGTTGGGGTTTTTTTTTCTCGAATGAATGAGTCGATAGAATTCAAATGTGTTCATGAAATGTAATAAGTGTCTTTTTTTAAAAATTTTATGATCGATATTAATTTTTGTGCTGCAAAATAGCTAATCATGATCAAATTCAAATTCTGTTAATATGAATTTGCTGATTAAAAGAGATAAATTATAGAAATTGTAACAGTGTTTGAGTTAGAGTTTATAATGAATGCTGATTCAAAAGGTCAGCGTCCAGATTTAGTTGAAATGAATTTAATGAGTCTTGCTTAAAGTTTTTTCATTACCATCACGTTGGAGTTTTATTTCCATAATTTTCATATTATATATAATACGGCATAATCAAATTGACACACCAGTTCCCATTGAATCTCCGAAGTTAAGCAACGTTTAACCTGGTCAGTACTAAAAGGGTAACCATTTAGGACTTCCAGGTGTTGCTAGGCTCTCTGTTTATCTCAGCATTGTTTCCAGTCGTTCTAGACTTCCTTTTGCCACTGGACTCAAACAGTGCCGATTCAGGAGAGGTGTGGTTAGAGATTTTGCAACCCTTGTCTCACAATTACACATGCATCTGCCCCTAAAGGAATGTCCTTTGTCTTTCAAGAGAGAATTTACAGAAACCACTAAGAAACGCATCGAAGCACAAAAATTAGGAACTCGTGACTTCTGGAAAATCTACAACAGTGTAGTAAATAATGGGCAATCAACAATTCCCCCACTAACCAACAATGACGAGGTTGTTTGCTCAGCAACCGACAAAGCTAATATGCTTGCCAGCCGGTTTGCCTCGAACTCCACACTGGACCCTTCCAACCACCTCCTGCCTGACTTTCCTTTGCGGACAGACGCCACGCTAGAAGATCTAAAAATAACCCCTGCTCCGGTACATGCTATCATAAAAATCTTGACACTTCAAAAGCATGTGGACCTGATCTCATCCCAGCTGTGCTATTAAAAAAGTGCGCAGCCGAAGTAGCTCTAGTTCTCTCCAAACTCTACAACAAATGCCTTAATGAATCATGCTTTCCGGGCTGTTGGAAAACCGCTTCTGTGGTACCAATATTCAAGAATTCTGGCGAACTGAAACGTTCCTTATACAGATGTTATGTTTCTTGCGCGTCGCTACAAACTGTTTAATTCTGAATTGTATTTTTGTTTTGTTACTCACGTTTACTCCTAACAAGGCATATCGCCATTTGGAGGTAAGGGGCTATTATTTGGACCATGCCTAGAAAAGATTAACAAAATGTTAGTTTACGTTACATTTAAATTTCTGCATATCAGTCAGGATTGGTTGGTTGTTTTTGGGAGCAATGGCAATTAAAGGGTGGCTCCACACTCCCCAAAACCCGCTAGCTGGGGCCTAACCACTGGATATAGTTTAAGGTCATATCCAGGACCATATCAGTCAGGAAGCAAGTAACAAAAAGGAAATTCCAAAGTCTAGCTGTGCAAGGAAGAAACTATTAAAGTAGAAACTTTCTGGCATTTAGAGATCTCAACATTGATGGTTGATTGCTTTTGTTTTACGGCATATCAACCCTTTTCGGGTTATTTAATGCCGAATCCAAAGATTTTGAAGAAACAATTTTTAATAGAATATATTTGTTGTTTTCAAGTCGGTTTCTATTTAACCCATAGTTGGAACCCTAACAGGTACTAGCACTCCGGGTCAGAGTGGACCTGGGAGCAATGGCAATTAAAGAGTAGCTCTACACTCCCCAAAGCCCGCAAGCTGGGACCTCACCACTGGATATAGTTTAAGGTCATATCCAGGACCTCAACATTGATGGAGTGATATTTTCTTGCTAAGAGGGTTTGTTGTGGATATATACGTCGAGGGGCACAAGGCCAACGAGTTCAGATCAGATTTCATTAAAATATTTGTAAAATAGGCAACAGTGCAGCAATGAGACAGGGGTTGGAGCTTAGCTGACAAAATAGGACCTATTAAACATTTCTCCAAAATCTTTGGGTGGAGGGGAGACTAAAACTTGCTGGTATGGTTTCAAATGACCTGAAATACTGAAAGGAAGACTTGATTTCAAACATTTTTGATGTTTTATCCCCCCTTTCTGTTTTTATACATGAAGTAAATTTCACAGTGTATAAAGATTATGTGATACTGGAGGTATTCATAACCGTACCCTGTTTCCAAAAAAGGGGAGATATAACATATGAGAAATATTTCAAATCAAGTCTCCCCTTGCTGTTATTCCAGATCATCTGAAACCATATCAGCAAGTTTTAGTCTCCCCTCCATCAAGGCCAGAGGTTTTGGGGAAATATCAGATATTTTGTAATTCATAGGCACAACTAGGAAAACAAATGACTGATTGAAACATTGGTAAAAGTGCAGTATCTTTCTGTAGTATTGGGAATCCCAGCTTAATTGCTATATAGGTAGTTTTAGAAATAGAAAGATATACGCATATTTTGATTTCCCATCAGCAAGTTAGCAGGATGCGAAGGTTAGATCGACAGCCATCAAACTCAAGTCACCCTTCAACAACCTAGATAGAATGTACCGGAATTGGGGGGGGGCACGGGATTGTGGTTGAGGCCTTCCGCTTGACGACCACATGGGCAGAGAGTGGTTTTGGGCAGCAGAGAAAGCAGATTGGAGATTTCGGGTCTCCTGACAACTAGGGTCCGAGATATTAGGCTTGCCTTGAATAAAAGATTGAAGCTTCAAACCCCATCTTGTTGTTCATTGATGCATCTGTCTACAGTAGTACCACTCCTGAATGAGATGGCAGACCAGCGACCAGAAGGCATCATCCGCTGGCCAAGGCAAGCAGGATATGTTCACATTACATTGCACATACACGTCTCAGGAAGACTGCCAAGGAAAAAGGAACTGTGTAAGATAAGAACACACACACACACATAACAGTGAACTGTACGTAAGAGCATACACACCCACGCCCGTATATGGAAGAACGGTGATAAACACACAGACTCTTAGTAGTAGTAAACGTAAAAGTGACAGTAAGGTAAAACGGTAAAAGAAACCATAGTAAAAAAACTTTTTAATAATAATAGAGAATAATAAATACACACACAACGCGTTAACACTTTCACCCTCAAAAAATCTTTAAAATTAATACTATAAGGTTTTCGAGGGTGCTGAAAACAAAAATAAATATTAATTTTATTTCGGACTATTATTCTCATCTTTATTAATTGTTGTTTTCATCTTTATGGGTTTTTTTTTTCATGACGTTTCAGCCAACTATTCCTCTGGCCTCCTAACGAAGGCCAGAGGAATAGTTGGCTGAAACGTTGTGAACCCCCCCCCCAAAAAAAAAACAACAACAACAACC
Source organism: Euprymna scolopes (assembly GCF_053919585.1). Classification (NCBI taxonomy): domain Eukaryota; kingdom Metazoa; phylum Mollusca; class Cephalopoda; order Sepiida; family Sepiolidae; genus Euprymna; species Euprymna scolopes. The sequence goes on along the minus strand of NC_136503.1, from coordinate 52,281,687 downwards.
CATAAAGATGAAAACAACAACTAATAAAGATGAGAATAATAGTCCGAAATAAAATTAATATATATAATGCTCATCTTAAAAATGAATTCCAATTAAGGAATAATATATATATAGCAAAAATAAAGTTTAAAATTCCAGGCATCGAATAGTTTCCAAGATATGAAGAAATTATAGTTTTAAAAAGTGGGGGATCACTTTTCTATATTAATTTAATGTAAAAACTACACCCACTTTATAGTCAGCTTTTTTGGCGGGGAGGAGGGGACGTCTGTTTTTTTTTTTTAAGGGTTGTTGTTTATATAGTATTGTAGCTGGAAGACCAACACAAAACCTTCCTTAAAAACCTTGTTTTCTATAGGTTTTCGGGACTGCTGAAAACATATCACATTTAAATTTTCCGCAAATAAGTATTTTTCAGGTATTAAGCAATTGAATTCCTTATGTTATATGTGGTGGCAAATTTTGTACTTGCAAGCGCATATTTTTACTAAATATCCTGTAAAATACTTATTTGCAGAAAATTTAAATGCGATCTTCGTTTTTAGCACACCTGAAAACCTATAAAAAAAACAAGTTTTTTAAGGTAAGTTCTGTGTTGGTCTACCAGGTCACAATAAGCACGACCCCTATAAAAGCTAACAGACACCCCCACCCAAAAAAGGTGGTCATAAAGTAGATGCTCATTTACGTTAAACCTATTATAGAGGTAATTTTAAAGAATTTTTTGAGGACGGAAAGATACTGCACCTTTACCAGAAAATGTTATGGGCTGTAAAAAAATAGGCTCTGGATGATGGATGATCCCCTTAGCGTGCGGCCTTAAGGACAAATGTCACATAGGCCACTAGACAATTTACGTCATTATCTTTCCAACGAGTTGTCATTTGTTAAATTCTAATCAATAGTCACAGAGATTTGGAACTTATAAAATCGTCGAAAAAAGTGGTATATATAAATATCTAAATATATATATGTTAGAAAAATTTCCCCAAAGATTTAATATATTAAAATCTATTAGCCAGTGGCAATGTATATTTATCAATAAAAATTAAACTAGGTAAATTGACCTCAATATTAAGCAACATGATTAATATTTCTGCAATAGAACATTCATATATATATATATATATATATATATATATAGCCAAATTGAATATTGAAATGCTCATATCTTTGGTTCTATGGGACGAAAGTATGTGAAAATTTGGAGGCCTTTTGAAGATTATATTATTCTATGGTAAAAAAAGAACCTGTATTTTTAAACCAATAAAATATGCCTACATTTATATATTTATAGTGTCCTGGCAGGCAGCTTCAGTTTTGCTGCTTCGGTTGTTTCCCCTGGGTTCTTGCCAGGCCACAAATCTATAATAAAGCTGTGTGTGTGTGTGTGTGTTTCTGGTCACGAATAGTCTCCTATATGGTTGACTATTATAGAAAACTGATTACATATAATGATAGATGTACCAAGACACAGGAATGGGTATGTTTGATCTGGCAGAACCATGGTTCATAAAAATTGCGGGGTCTACGTTCGCGCCTGGTTCACAAAGTATGGAAATAAAAAATTTTAAATTAAAAAAAAACGTTTACAAGTGTTTTTGATATAGATGTACATAATACTTTCATAAGTATGTTTTCACTTAAATAGGGATGGTATAATAAAATTGTGGAGTCTGCGTTCGCGCCTGTACTCCATAGAATGGAAATATGAAAAGTCTTTATTAAAGTTTTTGCCTACCTATCTGCGGTTTAACAAGGTTTTTTAATATAGATCCACAGAATATTGTGATAAATGTTTCAGTGTGAACAGGTATGGTATAATAAATTATGGGGTTTATCTATTTGAATTTTACTTTCATCATATTTTGGTTTGGTTTTGATACCCCCAAATTCGAAGCTATCTCTTTACAACCTTTCCTTTTCATAACCTATCATACTTTCATAAATCAGAGTCCATTTTCTTTAGGCTGTTTTTGAACCCAGTCAACGACGGGTACTTTTGCTAGTATATATATATATATATATATATATATATATATATATATACACACACACACAAAAGATTAATTCTTATATACATGTTATTTTCCTCTGAAGAAATAAAAAAGATTAATTCTCATTGTATATATATATATATATATATATATATGTATATATACACAAAAGATTATTTCTTATATATATATATACAATGAGAATTAATCTTTTTTATTTCTTCAGAGGAAAATAACAAAAAGGAATTTCTATAGAAATGCTAGTTACCCACAGTGTGTTTACACTTCATGACAGAATTTATTTAAAATTGAATTTCATCATCTAGAAACTTTCAAGCTGAAATATATTCACACTTACGGATTTTTATCAGATTTTCAACCAACTTAAATAATAAAATCCGATAAATAAGGTTTGACTGAATTCATGGACATCATTTTCAATATCCTTTTACATTTTTTAACAACATTACAATTTTCAAAGTTTTCAAGTTTTATGCTAACTAGCAATTCTATGCTTTTTATTTTGCTAGTTATTTTTTCTCTGAAGAAAAAAAAACTAATTTGTGGAACTCCATGGAATAAGGAAATAATCTTTTGTACGTTGTTTTTCTTGTTTTTAAACAACGAATGTTGTAAACGTTAATGTGCATAATTTAATTCTCCTTATATGTTGATGCTCTGTTTCGAATGTAGAGCACTTTTTTCAGAACATGTAAATTTTATATTAATATTTATATAATCATTTTGAAAATATATTATATATATATATATATATATATATATATATATATATATATATATATCTGTGATACAGCAAAACAGTTTGTGGATGACTATAAATGATCCTTATTTTAGGGGAGCAAAATAAATTGCTGCTAGCATATATTCTAGCAGCAATTTTTTTATTTTTCTCTTTTTTGGGGGAGCGAAATAAAGTTCTGCTAGCGTTGTCATTTTGCTCCTCCTCCTCAAACAAAAGCAATGCTCCCTGCTTAAACAAATAGAGGTTAGGCGTTTGGACAACGCTTAGTCATTGTAATTTCGCATACTCGTCTTAGTAGCAGCCAAATAGCATAACGGTTAGAAGTACTGATTGTCGTCTAGGTGGCAAAGTTCCAATCCCGGCTTAAAGTAGTTGCCAGTCTATCCAATACGAGAAACTGTGATACAGCGAACCAGTCTGGATATATATATAACTACTTAATTTTATCACGTTAATTAATATATGAAAATATAATTTTATGCATAAATTTGCAGTATTTATTCAACAGTGCTCAATACAGCTGAGTAGTAAGGCATAAGCCTGATGAATTCTCACGAGAATGAAATGCGGAATATTCTGTGTAGCTTAATTGCCAAATATATTTTTATAACTTACTATATACATGTCATACAAAACAGTGCACCTTGATTATGATGTAGCTCTGAGGCAGTGAGTCTTAGTAATATAACATTTTATGATAATTATGCTAGACTTGAAGTCTTGAACGATAAAAATTTGAAATCCGCTTTTGAAATTGCAAAAGAAAAAAATAAGAGAAATGAATAGATAAGACAAGAGATGTCATTTACAAACCAATAATTTTGATCGTCTCAATCAGAAGTTTCATCTTTTTTTATAATTTCTAAGCTGAAGGCAATTAAATATTTCTACAGTCCTTGTGGGATATAGAAAGAGGAATGTGACATATATTAAGGTTAGAGAAGAGAATTCAAAGAAAAAGGAGAAAAATTAAATTGATGAATGTTGTTTGACGTTTATTTGATAAAAAAGAAGCAGAAGAAAATTGAAGAACAAATAGTAAAAAAGAAAAGTATAAGCAAAAGAAGGAGAAGAAAAAGAAAAGAGAAAGAAAGAGGAGGAGGAAGGAGAAGAAAAATAGCAAAAAAAGCAAAACTAGCAAAAAATGAAATAGCAAAAAACAGCAAAAAAGCAAAAAAGAATAAGCAAAAAAAAATGAAGCAAAAAAGCAAAAAAAGCAAAAAAGAAACAAAGGAAGAAGCGAAAAAAGAAGCAAAAAAAGCAAAAAAAGAAGCAAAAATAAGAAACAAAAAAAGAAACAAAAAATAAAAGCAAAAAAAAGAAGCAAAAAACAAAAGCAAAAAAGTTAAGTAAAAAAGAACATAAGGATAAGGAGAATATGTAGAAAGAAAAAGAGAAAAGGAAAAAGAATGAGAAAAAGATGGAGAAGAGTAAGAAATAGAAGAAAAAGAAAAGGTAGTAGAAAGTGAAAAAGAAAAAAAGCAGGAGATAAAAAAGGAAAAAAAGAAGCAGAAAGAGAAAAAGAAGATGAAGACAAAAAGAATGTAATTATATTTAAGGAAAACTTTATGCATTTATATTTTTTATTAGTATTTTTATTCAATTTTTAAACTTTTAGACCGGAATCAGTATTGGAGCCATTTTTGTTTTAAGAATTCTTTTGAATTTTTCCAATAATTTATATCTTTTGTTGCTAAGGTAATTTCACCGAGATTTTTTTTCAATTCTTTTTTATATATGAAGCAATCATCAGAATATATGTAATTTTTTTTTTAAAATTACATTTTCACCCCAAACAAGGCACATTGTCACTTTCATGTAGGGAGCTACTATCAGGGACCCAAGTTGCAGGGGACCCATGTAGGAAGTTTAGCAGCAAGATGTCTGTTCACATTACACTTGAACTTCTGCCTGTCAGTACAGTTAAGGAAGCAGGAAACCAGAAGAAAATTCCAAAGTCTAGCAGTTCTGAGGAAGAAGCTATTAGAGTAGAAGGCCGTCCAACATCTAAAGATCTCTACCGTGTAAGGATGGGATTGTTTTGCTTGTCAGGTTTGTCGGGGATATTTTCGTCGAGGGACACTGGGGCTTGTAGTTTGTCAGAGTATCCACCATTGAAATACTTGTAAAACAGGCAGAGGGATGCAACATTTCATCGATGGGACAGGGGCTGAAGCTTAGACAACAGTTTGGGACCTATAAGGTTGGCGACTCTCTTTTGGACCCTGTCCAGGAGCGAGAGACTAGTAGCAGATGCACCAGCCCAAATGTGACAGCAGTACTCTGGGCGAATGGTGGCTTTGTAGAGGTACAGGATACTTTCAGGCGTAAGTAACTTTCTAGCACAGTAGAGAGAGACCACCTTCTTCACAGCAGCCTTGGCAATGATCTCGATGTATCTATTCCAACTCATGTTTCTTGTGAACATTAAGCCAAGGAGCTTGAACAAAGTACTTTCAGGTAATGTATCTCTAGCCATAGCTATTGGTGGTTGGTAAGGTTTCATGCAATTATTAAAGGAAACGAGTTTTGTCTTGGCAACGTTGAACGTTACCATCCATTTTTTACCCCATTCCACTACAGACAAAGATCGATCCCTGAGGTACACCCACATTTATATCAAACTTTTTGGGCATACGCCCATCGAGGACAACCTGGATTCTTCTCTCATTTAACAAAGATTTAATTATGCAGTTACAACCATAGGAGTTTATTTTCATGAGAAAAAGCCTTAGATATATCTAGGGCTACTGCCCTCTCCTTCCCTGCCTTATCCAGTGCTTGGTATAAACGTTCAGATATTACAGTTAAAATATCTGCAGTAGAACGGGCTTGCCTAAATCCATATTGGTAGTCAGATAGAAGTTCAGCAGCTGTAAGATGGCGCACTAGAGCTTGATTAATTAAGAACTCAAATATTTTTGCGAAAAGAGGGAGGATGTTAATTGGGCGATAATGTAATGGGCCAGTTCTTTTGCCAGAGTTTTTGTAAACTGGTACCACAGTAGTAGTTTTCCAGCAGCAAGAAAAGCAAGATTCGTTAAGGCATTTGTTAGAGAGTTTAGAGAAAACTGGAGCAACCTCAGCAGAGCATTTTTTTAATAGTACAGCCGGGATGAGATCAGGTCCACATACTTTTCAGGTGTCTAGGTTCTTTATGATATCATGCACTTGAGAAGGGGTGATTTTCAGATCATCTTGTTTGGTTTCTGTCCGCAGAGGAAAATCAGGGAGGGAATGGCTAGATGGGTCGAAGGTAGAATTTGAGGCAAACTGATGGGCAAGCATGTTAGCTTTCTCACTTGCTGTGCAAACAACCTTATGATTGCTGGATGTTGATTGCCCATTATTTACTGTAATTGATAGATTTGAAAGACAAATGTCAAATACGTTTGCATAAGAGCTCTTTGTAAACACAAATGGAGCACTCCCCGGTTGTAGACAATATTTATATAAACACAGATTTCCATTGCTAACGACCTCTGTGTGACGTTCGAATCATTAGAATCTCCGATTGTCAAGTAAGCAATTGTACGTTCACTCCTAGCTTGAAGCAATTGTCTGTTAGCCACACTGAAGAGCTGTAACACAGTGAGACAGTTTGTTTGTGGATATAACCCCTGCCCCATTCTTGGGTTGCACATTATAGTAAGTTATATTGCCAATTACAATTAGTTGTAACTCAAAGGCCTGTGTAAACATTCAACTAGACTGATTTAGTTGCAAGTTTGGAAAATTGATGGCATAAGTGCTAAATTATGCTCTATAGATGATTTCAGAATCATAGGTCATATTGATTAAAACTCTTTAACATATGTGATGCATGTGATAGTGTTTATGTATGCCATATGCACGATCTCTGTGACGATCTAAGGCAAAATAAACATGGGCCTACTGTTGGCACTTACACCAATAAATCACAAAAAATAATAGCAAACATGTATAAAAGCCATAGGGTTAAGAAGAACGATCTAAAAGCCAACATAGAAGACTACGTCAGCATCCTGCAAATTCTTATTTCAGGTACCAGAATGAAACATGCGAGTCGAAAACGTTTGCAAACAGGATGAGTTTTTATTCACACTGTGGCATAACATCAGATCCTCCGCCAGTCAACTCGAAAAATTGTATGAGAAAATAAACCAACAGGAATTTTCCTGCTTAATTATACATATACACAAATTCAATAGAAGAAAGAATTTCTCTCCATCAAATTTTGAGTTATATTAAGTAATACAGGTTTAGAAGGCAGGGGCATACACGTCAATAATATGTATTTGCTTGGTAAACTCTTCAGCTCGTAAATGTATCTTTATGAATTATGGAATATACATTGTAAGAAACAAGGTAAGTAATATAGGCACAGGATTTTTTGTTAACATTAATTTTTAGCAAAGTGTTATTGTATCATACAAAAAAAAAAACGATTTGAAACTGATGTTATATGCATTGCTTATGTCCTTTCCAGGATGATTATTTTTCTAGTATTATTTGGGTAGACAAAAGGTAATATAAGATACAAAAAAAACGTGTAGAAAATCAGTTTAAAAGAATTTAAGTTTTTTTATATTATTATATAATTAAAAGTGCATTTTTTGTAGACTCTTTCTGAATCTCGTCAATGACGGATACTTCTACTAGTGTGTGTGTATATATATATGTGTGTGTGTATATATATATATATATATACACACCCACACATACACATTAGTGATGGGACGATTTCAATATTTTTCCCAGAATCTGATACAATTACCGATTTCAATACCCTCAAATTTGTCGATTTTCCCAATCAGAATCGGGAATCGGAAAAATCAACAAATTTGGGGGTATTGGAATAGAAAATTTATATATATATATATATATATATATATATATATATATATATACACACACACACACACAGTGATTGAAAACTGTTTTAAAATACATCAAATTTAATTGAAGAGAAAGTATAATCTGTGGACTTTTATTTAAAATTCAATATAGGCGCCTTCATTGTCCACTAGCTTTCCAAGTCGACCAGAAATCGCATCGACTGATTTCACAAGAAACTCTTGCAAATTCGTAGTCATAATTTCATGTGTTCACCCTTCAAGTTCTAAGTTTCTTGGTTTAGTGTAGTAGACACTCTTTCAGCCAACCCCAGAGATACAAGTCGCAGGGCATTAAATCAGGAGTTTTGGCTGGCCATTTGTGTGAACTACGATGTCCTATCTGTCAGGGAATTGGGCATTCAGCCCTTCAGGAACAATAATAGCAAAGTTTGGAAGAGCCCCATCTTGCATAAAAATCAAATCTTCAATATTGTTCCAAGCACTAATAATTGGTCACATTTCATCTCTAAACATAGTGAAGTATCTCCACACTTTGCTATTATTGTTTGTGAATGGCAAATTAAAAATATGTAATAGCATAAGATATAAAAAGTTGTCGTTCAAACCTCTCGGCAACATGAAGCGAAATAAATTGTCTTCCGTTTTCCTGCTTTCCAGGTGACTACAATATGGTTGTCTTCAAGTCTAACATAAACAAGTTCTTGATGAGCCGTTCCATATAAGTTAACAAATTTACCGAATTTTCATTACTAATGGTTACTATATTTTCCAATTTCTACTGTACACTCTTTAACCCTTATCCTTGAGTGGCCTCTTGGCCTTGATAATGTGGCGATTCCTGTGTAAAAAAATATATATTGAAGACATTGCCAAGGTTGCTGCAAGAAAAGTGGGCTCTCTCTACCATGCTAGAAAACTACTCACACCTGACAGTATATTTCTACAGTCACCATTCGCCCAAGCATAGATTACTGTTGACACATCTGAGCTGGTGCATCTACCACTAGTCTTCCCCTCTTGATCAGGGTCCAAAAAAGAGTCTGCATGGTTCTGCACTATTAGCCAAGCTTTAACCCTGTCCCATCACCGCAATGTTGCATTCTTGTGCCTGTTTTACAAGTATTTCAATGAATGTGCTCTGATAAAGTCGTAGCAATGTACATGCCCCCGACTAACTAGACAAGCAGAAAAATTTCACCCTTTCACTGCAAATGTCTCTAGATGCTGGAAAACATTCTATTCCGTTTCTTCCTAGACTTTTGAATTCTTCTGTCTCCTGCTTCCTTTACTGTGCTAACATGCATGAATTTAAATGTAATGTGAATAGGCATTTCACTGATACTCTCTCCTTAGTGTCTCTGTAAACATGAGGGGTGAATAAGGGTTTAAAAAAAAAACATTATTTCAACATCTTAATACAGACAAAAAATTGAATAGTTTGTGTTTTCATTCTTAATTTCCATGTTGATGACGTTTTCTTTGATATAAGGGCATACTCACCGTCAGAATTGACGACGGGAAAAATATTTGTTCGTGATTGCACTAATATGTATTTTTATAATAAATAACATCTCAATCGGTGAAGTTAATGAAAAGAAATAAGAAAGAAAATGGAAACTTTAAAAAAAATGGAACTTAAAAAAAAAAAACTAGAAAGAAAAAACGCATCAATCAGTATAGAAAGAAGAAAAAATAATTTTTTTTTTTATTATAAAGGATTTGTTTCGGAATCCATTTAAAAGAGAGCATTATGATATTTGCTTTCTCCCTTATTTTAAATACTTTGGAAATGTTTCATCTGGCAGTTTTTTCTTTCTAATATCTGAGTGACACAATGGATATATATTTTATGAATATATTGTAAGCATGGAGTACTACTATCTATAAGTAAAAATAATAGATATTTATAAAATATTATCATAAAACTATTTCAACTAGGATTGGGTTTCTTTAAGAGAGTTAGAATAAACTATCGGCCTTAGTGTAAAACAATGTTTCAAAAACTAACGTTGAACACTATCTGACTAATGTTCTAGTATTTATCTACTTGCCTCGAAATTATATATATAACTACATTTCGTTTCCTTTCCTGTGATAATTCTTGATGGCCTGGGGGTTGAATATCGGAGTGTAGAGTCACAGACGAGTTTGTGACTGGGTTCAAATCCTTTGACCAGTAATAATTATCACTTCTTACACTAATGATTGTCTAAGCATAATATATATATATATATATATACACACACACACACACACACACACACACACACACGAGGGGCGTCCCAAAAGCAACGCCTCCTATTTTTTTTATTCCAACTAAAGGATCAGAGTGGATTGCACATTGCATTCTTATGATGGCAGAACTTATGTATTCATTGTACTTTTAATCTCTCTGTTGTAGATATTGACGGTGTGACGTTAAGAAAGCAATCTTTTACATGGTTGTGCATCAGACAAAGATGAGTCATTGAATTCCTGGTGAAGGTGCATTGATAATTATGGTAACTGTGTAGAAAAATAAATTCTGAAGCACAAAAGATTGCTCATTTTATGGTACCATTCCTGTCTTCGTAGCTCTTCAACTGTTTGAGTTAGAAAATATAGGCTTTAATTTTGGAATGACCCTCATATATATATATATATATATATATATATATATATGCATACACACAAATATAAATTTGTCTTCATTACAGATTGAATGATAATAGCTGTAAATGTGAAGTGGGATAGGGTAAGAATATCAATGTCGCTTGCATGTTTTGTTGTGAAGGACAGATTCGTGTAACACTAATCTCGTCAAGCCTATGTTGGATTAACGTGGTAATTCTTGCGGCATTCACTCAGAATGGGTTGATCTGGCTCATCCCATAAAACACACAACATCCTGGATGAATGAAAACCATACATGACGGTCTCCATCGGCCAAAATATTTACGAGTAGCCAGCTCCAGGACCAGTGGCGAACACTGTAGACTTATGGACTGAAGGTAGGCTCAATGTCGGCTTTGATCGTGTCTAACCACATCCTCAATTGTCCTCCCCGGAGTCTTCACCAATCTTGCAGTGGTTTTGGAGCTATTGCTTGGTGGATGAACTCTCCTAAGTTGTGGCACGCATCTACCAAACTAACGAAGTCTCCTCTTTAAAAGAGCTTGATTAAGGCGGATGATCCTGCACCACAACCAGATTTGTTTATTGCCAGCAGACCTGCAAAATTCATCAGAGGCAGTTTAGGTCTAATACTAATAACATTTTGAGATCTGCAGCTATCATTGGTCAAGTTTCACAACCATAGAGAAGAATCGTATAAACAAACGCCTAATAAATCCAGACTTTCCTGCCGATAGCAATCTCGGGACAAGATCATAGATAGGTGTTGTAATTGATTGAAAGCATGCTGGGCATTGCTGATTTGGACATCGATGTCACTAGACCCCTGACAACAAACATTGAGCCCAGGTATTTAAATTCGATCAATCTCCTAAGGTTTCCCCGTTGAGAACAATCATGCTTTTCCTGTAGAGATTTTGTTTTCATAGCATTTGCCTTGATACCAATCTTAGATGCAAAGTGAACTAAATCAGGTATTATAAACTAAATTAATAGACCTAGTCTTTTTTTGCTGGGTAGTTCGATTCTGAGACGCATGCTGATCAGATCAGTATTTACCATTCTGCCACTGCGAGAGGATGTGACGCAAGGTTGGAAGGTGGGAAAATGGATCAGCGCACTAAGAGGAAGAGCACTCGAATCCTGTATAAATGAGTAGCCTCGTCGGCATTCCCCAGTAAGGATGACTCGGACAAGCGATAAACTTGCTCCTCCTGAAAGCTGGGACCTCCTATGTCGACACAGAACATTTTGCATCAGTCTAACAGTTAAATAGCCATTGAAACAGCCCAGTGATTGTCGAGGTTGGAACCATGACTTACACGTACTACAAAAGTACACAGGCGTGCAGATCAAATATGGCCACAAACTAAGCTTTCTAATAATCTTTCTGTAATCTTTTCCTTCACTGCATGTACAAGATAACATTTCTAAATCATTTTAAAACAAAACTGAATAGTGTCACTTGCCATTTGACACCAACGATTGTGTCTTGAGTGGAAGAAAAATAAATACAATTAAATACTTATTTTTTTAGTCACAAGTATTTTCTTATAATAGCAATGCCGGATAGCTCCGCTACTCATTGTAAAATACACATCTAAACGTCAACATATTGTATGCATATAACAAAACAGAAAAAGGAAGGGATTATTTATAAAATTATTAATGGCAAACAGTTTTATTTATGACACTATCGTCATAAGAATCAGGAAATGCGAAGAACTTTCAAGTTAGTTATGGAAATTTCTTGCACATTTTCCCTATGCAATAAATGTTTAGTTTTAGAGAGGTGAAAGTTTTTTTTTTTTTATCTTTTAAGATGTCAAGCAACTACAGTATTAGAAAATTAAAGAAAAAAAAAAAATGCTACGCTTTGAGACTGTCAAAACATCAAACTCGGAACGCAAGTTAAAATTGAAAAAAAGCCGTTTATTGATAACTAACGAGCCCCATATACGGGAACTTCTCGTGAATGATTTAAGAACTCATCTTTGTGTTCAGCATTTTTTTTTTTAATATATTTACAAACTAGACTTTTAACCCGTTAAAAACGGGCAAATATTATAGCTCGTTGACTGAGAAAGAGTTCTATATGCCAAATTGATGGCTGAATATGTTCGAATTTGCGCTCGTTTTTGCATTAAATACTTATCTCTCCAGGTCTTTGTTAATCCCTAACTGTGTGTCGAATGGATATCATAATACTTACTCCACTGCACCTTATCTTAAAGGCCCATACAAAATTTTAGCTATATCGAATCAGTAGTTTCTAAGAAAAAGTGGAACAGATAGACAAAATGTAATATTATATAGATATTAAGGCGGACGTTGTCGAGAGTGCCCCCCCCCCCCAAATTCAACAATTTTAAAGGTTTTTTTTTTTTTTTTAACTTTTTCCTTTTAATATCATCGATTATATACTTAAGTTCAGATTATAACAATTTTTTTTTTTTAATTATAACGTTTCACGTGAGGGTTCAGTTTTCAAATATAACATACTAAATTGAACACGATATTTGTGGCCACGATGAATAGATAGTTTGATACATACATAGACGAGAGAGGGAGGCGGAAAGAGGAGGGGTAAAGAAATCTTCCTTTTTTAATCCCTCTGTTCTAACCCTTATCTTCCGGTCACATCAGAGAGAGTTGCCATTTTTTTTTCATTGTGGCCACAAATTTCGTGTTCAATCTAGTACAACGTTATAATTGAAAACTGAACCCCCACGTGAAAAGTTAGAAAAAACATTTTTTTTTTCAATTTATGATTATAATCTGAAACTGAAGTCTGTAATTGATGATATTAACAGGGAAAAACTAAAAAAAAAAGTGTAAATTGTGGAATTTAGAGGAGGGGGGGAATCTTATGACCTTCACCGAGGTGAACGAATTATATAACCTTCACCGAGGTGCGCGACTTGACACACAAAAATAAACCGCCTCCTTAATCACCTGCTAACGCATGCGTCACTGTAACGTCCAGTGACAACAACAAAAACAACCTTCTCACTCGACCTGCCTTTATACCACTATCTCAATCCCTTCTCTTGCACATGCGCCTGTAGATTCCTGACAACCTCGAGACTTCCGCTTATAAAAACCCAAGTTTTGTTGTCGCGCATGCCTATACAAGGCACAAACATGAGGGCGTTTGTTGTGTTGGTAAGTACTACACTCCCCCCTGATCTGATGATCACATAGAGTGCACTCCGGGGTTGGCCTCTTAGTTCGTTGGCTTCTGCGAAGGGTGGTATTTACATTCTCGGATTCAGGTTCTGGTTCTGGTTCTGTGTGAGGTTCTGGTTCTGGTTCTGCTTCTGATCCTGCCTGATCAGACGAACTACAACTACCACTCTCTTGCTCGGTGACCTCACTCATTAGCAGCTCATCATCTGATGATTCATCGCTCTCTGTAGTTGTGGGATGTACTTCACTAGCCGGGCGAAGATCGCGCACATGGCGTGGGGTTCCATCAACAAGGACCGACTGCTGGCTTACCAGTCCAGATATTCGTCCTCGCTTGAACTTGGTGGTGCACCGGTTTCCAGGGGGTCTAACCCAAACTGGATCCCCTACCTTGTATTTGTTATGACTCTCCTCGTCGATTGGTTGGACAGTGTCAATGCCCTTTATCCTTACATGGTATTTGTGTATGGCATTGGCCGGTGCTGTTGTTAGTGTCTTCCCATCCTTTGGTGTGATGTTATACCAATACGTGGCCTCCGTAATGGTACATTGCTTTCTGGCAGCAATTCTCTTGATGCTGCGATGGCTCCTCTCAGCAATGCCATTCCCTGATGGCACATGAGCACATCGCAGTCATAGTCGGACACCCCACTCATTCAACAACTGCCGAACTTGGTGGCTACAAAAAGCAGCATCGTTGTCCATCAATATCTCTTCTGGCGCACCTCGCTCAGAAAAGATAGATGACAGTTGGCGGACAACATTCGCTGAGTCCTGCCTGATCATTTGCCGCCACACCGCAAAACGAGTGGGTCCACAGTCGATAAGGGTTAGAAAGGGCTTACCACTGTAATGGGTAATATCCATCGCTAATCGTTGCCACACATGCTCAACTTCCAATCGCCCCTTCTGCCATTGCTCAGGTGCAGGATCGATAGACTGGCATGCCTCACAGTGCTTGATGATCTGCCTGACATCCGCCCTTGTCACTGCCGGGTCCACACGCCTCGCAAAATACAAAGTTCTTTTGATACCTGGATGTCCACTCTGCACATGAATTCTTTGTATTTGGCATGAGCTAATCACGCCAACTGCGCAAGATCGAGCAGTGAACTCCACGCCGGTCTTCACAGCTTCATACCATTTGTGAGGCACATGGGTTAGTTGGTCTGCACGATTACAGTGTGATACCACGAGCGTTACACTCACCGACAGGTCATATTCTGATACCAGACTCTTCAGGGTGTTTAGCCTCTGCCGGATTAACATCTCACTGGCTGCCTTAGTACGGACTCTTGTTCGTCCCAAGAGAGTATCGGACACCCAGTGGTAGACGCAGAGAGAATCCGTGTACAAGCGTAACTTCTTCGACTGCCATTGCAGTGCCAGATTTAAACCCTTCACAACAGCATCCAGTTCCGCCAGGTTGATGTGTTGAGCATCATTCACGGGTTGCAGCCAGCATGCGTCTTCAATTACATTTCCACGTTGCTCCAATAACACTCCCAATGCCAAAGAACTAGCGTCAACCCACACATTCACAGTATCCCCATCAACACACCATTCTCCACGGGCAGGATCCTCCTTGTTAACTCTCTCTAGGGTTTCTGTCGTCATCAGAGTTAGAAGAGCATCATCAGATACATCATCCCAACCTGTAGTTACTAAACTTGCCCTGCGTTTGATGACACCCACAGCTGCTCGGAGCCAGCCACACGCTGGTAAGTGACCAATAAGTTCCCCACACAAGGGAAAAATAGTCCGTCACGTAATAACATCAGGGACGGTTGGAATCTCACTGCCACGCCTCCATTGTAAGGTACCGTCTTTCCCGCAAACGTCCAATCCTAATACCCGTGCTCCATCCCTCAGACGTTCGGGATCCTTGCACTCCAACTGGAATTGAGCTAACTTTTCTCTGACGTGCGACGCAGATTGTACGTCTTCATTGACATACACATCATCAATATAGGCCGATGTTGCATCCTCAGTAGTCTTTTCCTGGGACAACACTGCATTTACGATGGTCTTCATAATTTGCGGTGCCACATTCAGCCCAAAGCCAAGCCGAGTAAGGCAGTATCTCTGACCCCGGAACCACACTGTCTGGAACGGCCACAATGTCTCATCCACTCGCACCTGCAAATAAGCCTTCCGCAAGTCTACTATAGACACATTGGAGCCCTTCTGGCGCCATTCTCTCAGCTTGCTGGCGCACACGTCAGCATCGGCAGTGTACGTCTCAATGTATCTATTGAGTTCACGATAGTCCAGCACCGGACGAACTTTTGATTTGTTATGCTGGACTACAGCCATTAAGGGAATCAGCCCCTTGTGTGGTCCCAGCTTGCTGGGGTAGGGGATCAGCCATCCATCCTGGATCCATGCCTCAAGTTCCTTCTCATAATCATTACGGGCCTTGTCGGGTATCGAGTACTCTGCAATGCTATTCTTGAGTTCGGTTGGCGTCCTTCTTCTGTCCATTTCCACGATGCAGTCCATGCTTTTTGGTGAGGGTCGTAGTCCACCTTAAAATCAGGCCGATCAATGTGAACTGCAGCACACACTGGGGTTTCCAAAAATCGCACAGTCCCATCTCTTCCGATAACCACTCCCCCCAGTGCCTTAATAGCATCATATCCCAATAGTACATCGAATCCCAGCAAATCCCCTCGCATCACCAGCACATTAATGTTTGCGGGCACACCAGAGTCTGTGTGGACTTTGACAGTTCCGGCTCCACAGCAAGCTTGCGTATTGCCACCTATTGTGGTTACTTTGATGTTCTGCTTTGTCCAGTTTCGACACAACTTGGCACTCATGATGGTGTGTGAGAAGAGCTGAACAAAGCACTTGGTTCACGTACACATTTATTGTCGGTTGCGCCTCAATTAAATCTTGTCCGGGGAACAGGGCGGCGCTGACGTCCTGCCCCCTGATGCATTTCCCGCACAATTTTGGGATAAATGTCCATAGCTACCACATTGGAAACAGCGCGGGCGCCCCCGCCCCTTGTTAGTACAATTCCTTGCGATATGGCCTCGCTGGCCACAGCCGAAACATCTCCCATTGGTCGTGGGTCTCAAACTGGGACTCTTTTCAGCATTAGTCTTAGCTGCCTGCGCCATCATTACAACCGGTTCCCTCAGGTCCTCCTCATCTCTGATAATGGCTCGAGCGCATTCTACAAATGTTCCATGGGCGTTACAGATATGCTGGTGGAAGCCCTCAACGGTTGCTTAACATGGGTGGGAAGGCCGGCCACAAACGCATACGCCAGTGTTTGCTCTGACACTCCATTGCCAAATAGAACTGCAAGTTTCTTCAGCTCCGCAAAGAAGACGTCCACGGTTTCTCCTGGCATGAGCTTCCTTGTGGCAAATGTTTCATAGGCCGTACAGAGATCCATGGCAAATGCCTTGTATAAAGCATTTTTTATACAGGTAATATCAGCCTTCTCCATAGCACTCAGTTGCTGATATACACTTAGGGCGCCTCCAGCCAATCTTAGGGGAATCACGGTATGCACCCCCTTTACTTCACAGAGGTTGCAGGTCAGCTCAACCCTTTCGACCCAGTCGACAACAGAAGTAGATCCGTCGAATTCGGGTATCAGTTTTAAATCAAACTTTGCCCCAGCCATAGTTGTCCAGGAAAAGAGACAAAATGAAATAGCCGAAATAGCTTATGACCTTCACCTTACCGAGGTGAACGATTTATATGACCTTCACCGAGGTGCGCGACTTGACACACAAAAATAAACCGCCTCCTTAATCACCTGCTAACGCATGCGTCACTGTAACGTCCAGTGACAACAACAACAACAACCTTCTCACTCGACCTGCCTTTATACCACTATCTCAATCTCTTCTCTTGCATATGCGCCTGTAGATTCCTGACAACCTTGAGACTTCTGCTTATAAAAACCCAAGTTTTGTTGTCACGCATGCCTATACAAGGCACAAACACGAGGGCGTTTTTTTGTGTTGGTAAGTACTACAAATCTCGACAACGTCCGCCGATATTAATTATAGTTCTTAAATATGTAATTTCTTAAGTATTAAATTTATAAATAATGATAAATATTGAAATGTCAATATTATTTTATAAGTATGAAAATACATCTCGGCAACAATGTACTAAGGTAGAGGTGAGGATATTATTATTAAAAACATTCAAGTAGAGGATTTTAAATAAGTGTGCTTATAATACATACACACTAGAAGGAAGGTACTATTAGATAGGAACAAGAGTATTTTGTAACTAAACTGTTTTTAAGTAAATTTATTATTTAATTAGAAGAGTGAGTAAATATTTGGTGCAAAACCGGTTCTTGGTTTGAATAAGAGTAAACATCGAAATGAAATTCAAATTAGCTTTGAAAATAAATAGAAGTTAAATGTTTATATATAATGAATAAACAGTGAAAAGAAAATATAATTTCATATCATTAAAAGCATTTTGTAAGTAATTTGTCTAAGCAGTCTTTTTTTTTTTATTGCATTTTCATCCCAAACAAGTCACATTACCACTTTGATGTAGGGGATGCTATCAGGGACATAAGCTACAGAGGTACTATGTGGGGAGTTGGGCAGCAAGATGTCGGGTCACGTTATACTTGAACTTCTACATGTTAGTACAGTTGGGGAAGCAGAGACCCGGAAGAGAATTCTGAACCTTTTCTAGGAACAAGAGACTAGTAGCAGATTCACCAGACCAAATATGACAACAATACCCCATAGAAAAACTCATTTAAGTGTAAAACATGTGAGGTCATGTTTTTATGGTAACTGGCCTACTTTCTACTCCAATGCGACACTAATCAGTAAGAACTGATATTTGTTAGTGCGAACCATTGCATGCTGCTCCCATTAATTTGCATCCTTTTTCTTTCAGTAAGTAAACAAAAAGCCTTAACACTTATAGTTAACAACCGACAGCGAAAAATAGTGTGTTGTTTTATTAAAGTTGAGCTAATAAAGGATTCTAAGGGATGTGTGTGTGTGTATATATATATATATATATATATATATATATATATATATATATATATATAACTACTTAATTTACTCACATAAAATTAATATACGAAAGTATAAATTTATGCGTAAACTTTAAGTATTTATTTCAAAAGTGCTCAATACGTAGGTAGAGCTAGTTAGTAAGTTATAAAATATATATGGCGAAATTTTGTGGTTGTTTGTCGTTTTTATATATGCATCTTCTATTGAGATTTTAGTCAGCCAATCAGCTTTCTAGTATCCACCCTGCCCTTCTTATCAGCCAATGAGCAGGCACTTATCGGACAAAGGCTTATTTGACCTCTGGTTGACCTGTTCCTTTGTGTATGCTCTATTTAGCCTCGATATCTAGTTTCTTGATCTGTTTTAAATCTAGGGTTTTCTTTTAATGTTAGTTTATACATATATATATATATAGATATATATATATGTACATACATATATACACACATATATGTGTTATCGTTTATGTATACTCATGTTTTTGATTTATTTATTTGTTTATTTTCTATTGTTTTTGTTAGTTTCAAAACTATTTTGTATCGCTATCCTAGAGTAAATTTTATCTTGTGAACACAGTTGTTTGCTATTTCTCTTCTACAGTTTAATAGATGTTGGGGTTCTTTAAATATAGGATAGCAAATTTTTCATGGAGGCATAATCTATATGGGTCGTCTAGGTCCCTACACCTGCTAGCTTGTCTTATTATTTTCCATTCGACTATCGGTGAATGTCCGCTTTCCTTGAGTTCCCAGTATTTATTTGCTAGCGTTGTTTTCATACAGTGTTTTTTATTGTTGTATGTACTTTTGTCATGGTGTATACTTTTTTTTATTGTGTATTTTGTTGTAGTTTACGTTGTTTTTATTTAATATTTTGTTGTTATGTGCTTTAATTATCATCTCTAAATTTTCGCAAACGCTGTAGGATAACTTTAAGTTATTTTTATTGAAAATTTTGTGTAAGGGGTTGGTTGTGGGAAAGTGTGTTTCAATAAGATCTATGAATTTCTTGCCAAGTTTTGTTTTTAACATTTGATTGTATGGGGCCTTATACCAAATTATAGTTCTTTTTCTTCTATTTTCAATTTTATTATAGTTATTGGTGTTTTGTTGCTGACATTCGATATCGATATTCTTGTATCCACTATTTTTTAGGGCTGTTTCATAGATATTGGTTGACCTGTTAAATGCATTTTCATCACTTGAGTTATTACTGAGTGAACTTACGATCGAGTATGGAATCTGTTTTATAATTGATGGTGGGTGATTGGACTTAAGGTTTATGTATATTGGAGTAGCGTTATCTTTTAAGTAGGGTTCATATGTGTTTTTATCTAAATTTAACGTGACGTCCAGGAAGTTTGTTATTTTTATGTTAGCTGATACATCTGCTTTAAGGCCTGATTTTTTCATTTCCTTGTGTATGATTTTCTTTAAGTTTTCTCCCTTGACTTTGTTGAAGTTTTTTTTATTATAGCTAGTCCGTCATCTCTATATAGGCCGATATCCGTAGTATCAAATATGCTTGTGAGGGTATATAGAATGAATAATCCCAAAAGATCTGATACCTCTGCAGAATCCCTGACACCCATCACCAAATCAAACGAATTTTTCATTTTAGTTTTTATCCATTGGTTATTGTTATTTATTAGAACTGATTTTCTACATTTTTTAATGATGTTGATTTCTTCCGAGGATATATCAGTGTATGCCTCGACAAATTCTAGGGCAATGTTAAAACGTTCTTCGGATATCGAGGGATAAAAGTCTATGTCGAACTGTATAAACGTGCATTTATCTTTGTTTTCTATATTTTTAAACCAGGTGATTGCTTCGGCAGTATTTGCCCACTGGTTTAATTCTAGGTCTTGTTTGATTTGTTTGTTTACTCTAGAAAGTATTGTTTTGCTAATTCTACCTATTTTTGGTTTAGTTGGGTTTATCAAGCGGGTGCTGGGATTATTATTAAAGTCCCATTTGTGGTCTTTAAGCAGAATGTATGCCTCTCTAGGTGTCAATTTGCCAACTTTATCGCTAATTTTTAATTTATTGGTAATTTGTTTACTTACAGTATTTATTATATCTATGTAGTCGCATTCGTTTGTATCTAGTTTTTTTTTTTAGTTTTTTGTAATGTTTTCTGTGATTAGTTTGTTATATTCTTGTTTATCTATTTTATAAAAGTTTCTAGTTTTATCTGCTTATACAAAGATTTTATTAGAGTTGTTTATGTTTCTAACGATTTTGTGTAGTTTCAGTTAGAAATTGTTAGCTTGATTGTGGAATTCTAAGTTTTTAATTACGTTTAAAAGGTCATTTTCAAAATTTATCAAAAGGTCTACTGTTTTCGCATTTTAAAGGGTTTTTTTAAAAAAAAAATTTTTTTTTTTTTATTACATTTTCACCCCAAAAAAGGCAAATTGCCACTTTGGTGTAGGGGGCTACTATCAGGGGCAACAACTACTGGGGTACTATGTAGGGAATTGGGCAGCAAGATGTCGGTTCATGTTACACTTGAACTTCTGCACGTCAGTACTGTTGGGGAAGCAGGGACTGGGAATGGAATTCCAAAGTCTAGCGGTTCTGGGGAAGAAACTACTGGAGTAGAAGGCTCTCTTACATCTAGGGATCTCTACAGTGTGGGGGTGGGATTTAGCAGCCTATCGGGTTTGTCGAAGGTGCTCACGTCGTGGGGGCACAAGTGATCGCAATTCGTCAGAGCATTCACCACTAAAATACTTGTAGAACAGGCAGAGGGATGCAACATTTCGTCGATGGAACAGAGGCTGAAGCTTAGATGCCAGTTCAGGGCCTATCAGGTTTGCGACTCTCTTTTGAGCCTTGTCAAGGAGCAAGAGACTAGTAGCAGATGCACCAGCCCAAATGTGACCGCAATACTCCATACATGGGCGAATGGTGGCCTTATAGAGGTATAGGATACTTTCAGGTGTTAGTAGTTGTCTAGCACGGTAGAGAGAACCCACCTTTCTTTCAGCGGCTCTGGCAATGCCTTCAATGTAATTGTTCCAACTCATGTTCCCTGTGAACGTAAGGCCTAGGAGTTTGAAAGATGTACTCTCAGATAAAAAGTAGTTGGCCATTGCTATAGGTGGTAGAGAGGGTTTCTTGTAATTATTGAATGAAACTAGTTTAGTCTTGGCGGCATTGAACGTGACCAACCATTTTTGTCCCCATTCCACTACAGATTGGAGGTCTTCCTCTAGTGTTTCTGCCATTTCTTTAGAAATGTGTACATTCGTCTTCCTGTCGTGCCTGCCATAGAGTGTAGTGTCATCAGTATATATACCCATCTCAGAGGCAATTTTGTCGGGGAGGTCATTTATGAATATCAGGAACAGCAGAGGTCTAAGGATAGAACCCTGGGGCACTCCCGCATTTATATCATATTGTTTAGATGTACGACCGCCGAGGACAACCTGGATTTTTCTCTTACCTAAGACGGATTTAATTATGTTTAGTATTCTACCAGTGATACCGTATGATTTAATTTTCCTTAGGAGACTCATGCCATACCCTGTCAAAAGCTTATGATATATCTAGAGCTACCGCTCTGCCTTCTCCCGCTTTGTCCAGTGAATGGTATATACGTTCAGAAATTACAGTTAGGATGTCTGCTGTGGAATGGGCTTGTCTAAATTCATATTGTTGTCAAGTAGAAGTTTAGCATCTGTAAGGTGCCGGACTAGAGCATGGTTAATTAAGGTCTCAAATATTTTGGCAAAAAGTGGGAGGAGGCTAATGAGGCGATAATTTGATGGGTCAGTCCTTTTGCCAGAATTCTTGAAAACTGGTACAACAGAAGCAGTTTTCCAACAGCCCGGAAAGCATGATTCTTTAAGGCATTTGTTGTAGAGTTTAGAGAGAACTGGAGCTACTTCGGCTGAGCATCTTTTTAATAGCACAGCTGGGATGAGATCGGGTCCACATGTTTTTGAAGTGTCAAGGTTTTTTATGATGGCATGCACCTGAGCAGGGGTGATTTTCAGATCGTCTAGCGAGGTGTCTGTCCGCATAGGAAAGTCAGGTAGGGGTGGTTGGAAGGGTCCAGTGTGGAGTTTGAGGCAAACCGACTGAAAAGCATGTTAGCCTTCTCGGTTGCTGAGGAGACAACCTCGTCATTGTTGGTTAGGGCTCTTTTTTGTTTACGTTTTCATTTTTAAGGAAGAAATTTGCTCGCCATCACATTTGGCGTATTAGTTCATCTGTTTTTTTAAATTAATTTTATGATATAGCTATGCTTGCTAGGTGTGGGGATGTTTTTTAGCGATGTTTCGAAATTAACTCTTTCCATATTTATTTTTAATGTGGTGAAATAAATTTTTTTGAGAGTGCTCAACTGTTTCAGGAGCTAAGTATAACTACTTAATTTACTCACATAAAATTAATATACGAAAATAAATGTCTAACCAAAAGCGTAGTTTACCAGGCCACAATATTTGCGAAAGAAAACCCGAATAACAAGAAATGTTATGTAGATATTACTTCCTTAGATTTCAAAACTCGATATTATGACCACAAAAGTACATTCAACAATAAAAAACATCGTATGAAAACAACGCTAGCATATAAATACTGGAAACTCAAGGAAAGTGGACATTCGCCGGTAGTCGAATGGAAAATAATAAGACAAGCTACCAGGTGTAGGGACCTAGACAACCCATGTAGATTATGCCGTCATGAAAAATTTGCTATCCTATACTTTAAAGAACCCCAACATCTATTAAACTATAGAAGAGAAATAGCAAACAACTGTGTTCACAAGATAAAATTTACTCTAGGATAGCGATACAAAATAGTTTTAAAACTAACAAAAACAATAGAAAATAAACAAATAAATAAATTAAATAAACATGAGTATACATACACGATCACACACATATGTATATATATATATATGTGTACATATATATATATTTATATATAAACTAACAATAAAAAAAAACAAAAAGAAAACCCTAACCTAGATTTAAAACAGATCAAGAAACTAGATATCCAGGCTTAATAGAGCACACACAAAGGAACAGGTCAACCAGAGGTCAAATAGGCCTTTGTCCGATAAGTGCATGCTCATTGGCTGATAGGAAGGGCGCGGTGGATACTAGAAAGCTTATTGGCTAACTAAAATCTCAATAGAAGATGCATATATAAAAACGACAAACAACCACAAAATTTGCGCATAAGTCTGAAGAGTCCTAGAGTTGATGAAACGCGGAATATTCTGTGTAGCTTAATCGCTATATATATTTTATAACTCATATATATATATATATATATATATATATATATATATATTATTCCTTAATTAGAATTCATTTTTGAGATGAGCATTATATATATTAATTTATTTTTTATTTCGGACTATTATTCTCGTCTTTATTAGTTGTTTTTCATCTTTTATTGGATTGTTTATTCACAACGTTTCGGCCAACTAATTCCTCTGGCCTTCGTCAGGTGGTAACCGCAACGGATAGGAATTTCGAATCTCCTAACTGCATTTTCAGCAATTACTGCCATCCGTAGTTGTTGTCTCACCACATTTTGGCCAAGTAAACCTCTGGCACGCTTTTGGTGGGATTGAAACCACTATTTTCAGACAATGTTCATCTGGAACTGTAGAGATTCAACGTCTCTATCAACTGACGAAGGCCAGAGGAATTAGTTGGCCGAAACGTTGTGAATAAACAATCCAATAAAAAAGATGAAAAACAACAACTAATAAAGATGAGACTAGTAGTCAGAAATAAAAATAAATTAATATATATAATGCCCATCTCAAAAATGAATTCCAATTAAGGAATAATATATATACCAATCGGTACGGACCCCACTATGGAAGATCAGATAATAAATAAACGTGGATTTATAAGATCAAAGAACCCAACCTTGATCGCACTTCGGGGCCCGTGGCGCAGTTGATAGAGATGTTGAATCTCTACAGTTCCAGATGAACATTGTCTGAAGATAGCGGTTTCAATCCCACCCAAAGCGCGCCAGAGGTTTACTTGGCCAAAAACGTGGTGAGACGACAACAACTACGGATGGCAGTGATGGCTGAGAATGCAGTTAGGAGATTCGAAGTTCCTATCGATCGCGGTTACCACCTGACGAAGGCCGGAGGAATTTGTTGGCCGAAACGTTGTGAATAAACAATCCAATAAAAGATGAAAAACAGCAACTAATAAAGATGAGACTAGTAGTCCGAAATAAAAATAAATTAATACTTATATATATATATGTCCCTTAGAATCCTTTATACTAGATTCAGGCTCTCTGGCGAGTCGTAGACGACGAAACTCGTTTTAGTGGATAATTATATATTAAAACTAATATATATCCCGCTCCCCATTTAGGGGTTCCAAATTGGTCAAAAGGGAAAATTATTCCCTACTCGCATTTAGGTAAAAATGCACTTTCGTATTAATTGAATTCATTCAAAAATGTATCGCTAACAAAAACAAATAAAAACATCCCCCTCTCTCTCATATATATATATATATATATATATATATATATATATTTGAAGAACTAACAAAAGAGAAGATTGTGGATATTTGTGTATTATTTAGAAGCGCAACTTTGGAAAAGTCTTTTTTATCAGCTATGTAATTGTTGATAGGCGTAGTGAATTATACGAACTGAGCTGACAGGCGGTGTAATATGAAAAATTGATCCTAATTAAATTTATATAATACTATTTCATGGTGGTATGCTTAATAAAAGGATGAGAAATTATTACTCAGGGCAGATTAGTCACTCTTACTCCCACTCTGAAATTACTTAAAAAAATAAAATAAAATAAAAAGATAAAATATGGACAATAGATAAATTTGAACGAGAGTATATTTTGTACTGGAAGCACATACCAATGAGCTACTAAAGTACATGCAAAGTATATTATCTGTGTCACTTCTACTTATAGAGCGATATCGATTAATGAAATATAGGTAATTCTGACTTTATATATAAGACATTAACAAAAAAAAAAATAGGAGAAAATATCGAGAGTAATAAAAACGGTGATTTGAAATTTATGTGGCTTCTTTAAAACATTTCTTTAAGCACCTACAATATATTTTAATTGAGTAAAGTTCTCTTTTTCACGTTAGTATTGTTATTTTGGGGGCCATTACTCTTTTTGCAGAAGATTAAGGAGAAGTTATATAAATAAGTTGGAGTCATATTCTTGCTGCCATCCGAAGAAGACAAAGATAACAGATGATGATGAAGAAGTTGCCACGGTGATAAATAAAGGTTCTTACAGATGAATAAAAAGAATAAGATGGACCATTTTTGATTGGGTGAGATAGCGCGAATCAGCTGTCAGTCAATAGAAGATAGAATGGTTCGACTGCTTCTCGAAGTTCATTGTCTTTGTGGAGAGGTTGATTAAAAACACTATCGGCAATTCTCAACTCCACCGAATTTGTCAGAGTATTATCTGAATCATCTTCATCTTCGGGTTCCATTCTATGTTCTCTATACACATTTCATGTTGTTGGATAAATAAAAACCAGTCATCTATATAAATACAACAGTAGATGTATGGCTGTCTGTATGAAAATAAAACTGCTAAACTACTGGTCACATAACACTGAAACTAAACTAAGAAATAGAAATAGTTATCATACATAAAGGATAGTTTATAACTATTAAAACTCACACTCTGAAATTAATTAAAAAAATAAAATAAAATAAAAAGATAAAATATGGACAATAAATGAATTTGAACAAGAGTATATTTTGTACTGGAAGCACATACCAATAAGCTACTAAAGTACATGCAAAGTATATTATCTATGTCACTTTCACTTATAGAGCTACATCGATTAATGAAATATAGGTAATTCTGACTTTGTATATAAGACATTAACAAAAAAAAAAAAAATAGGAGAAAATATCGAGAGTAATAAAAACGGTGATTTGGAATTTATGTGGCTTCTTTAAAACATTTCTTTAAGCACCTACAATATATTTTAATTGAGTAAAGTTCTCTTTTTCACGTTAGTATTTGTATTTTTATCAGTACGATTATTTTGTTCCGTCTGCCTGCTTCCCTCCGGACTACAACTTGGATGTCTTCAAGTCCAATGTTAACAAATTCCTAATGAACCGCCCCCTTAAGTAAACACTTCATCAAATCTCCACACTAACGTAATGTACTTGCAATAACCCTTATCCCTGAGTGGCTTCCGGGCCTTGATAAGTGGTGATCACTGTGTAAAAAAAAAATCTTTGTTTGGATGAATGAATAACGTGTATATAAATATGTCGGGGAGATGAAATGCAAAATTTAATTTCGATTTGCCGACACATTTTTATTAGTTTTACGCATGTGCAAATTCAATCATAGCTAAAATTGGTTTAATTTTAAATCCTTTCTATCTATCCAGTTAGCTAAAACGGTAGGCAACGTGGTTGGAACACTAAATGTTTTGGTTTCGATTCTAGCTAATGGCATCCAAGTAATTTTTTTAAACTTTTGAAATCAGTACTATATACAGTGGTGTAGCTAAAGGAGTGCGAGAGTGGGGGCGCACCGCATCAGGTGCCAACACAGAAGGGTTGACGCAATGTCACCCCCAACAACATTTTTCAACCAGGCTAAAGTGCCAAAAATAGTCTTAAACCAGTAGTGGCGACAACACAGCGTTTCACAGGCGAGGATATGACCACCCACCTCGTTAAAATATTTATGGACTCTCACCCAGCCCAGTTTAGTCAGGAATTTTCTAATAAAGTGTCGGAAAAGGTGTTGTAACAGGAAAAAATATTTTTTTCGGCTTTCATGTGTTTCAATTGCTAAAATCTTGGTTGCTAAAAAGAGACGTTGTAACATTATATTTAACTCGGCATCATCAATAAAAACAAAGCGAAATAGGAAGAAAAGAGTATAAGAGTTTCAGTCTTGCGTGTGTATCAATTCGAAGAGATACAATTTTCCATCGAGTTAATGATATACTTTTGAATATATCGATTAATTCGAATCGATAATCGGAACTTTTCGAATTATTGGTATCAGAAAAAATTGTGCCTATTTTCCAATTCCAAAAACCGTGCTTTTAAATTCTTTAACTTAATTTTCCATTATTGGTACTAATGAAAACTATTGTTTTTAAATTATCAGTAAAAGCAAAATCATAACATGATATATGATGTAAATTTATTTCACTTGTATATAAAAAATAAACATTACACATATTTTCTATGTAACGTTAAAAAATGATCTACAACGTTCAGTAAAATGCTTACAAATTAAATAGAACATTTTCTTGTCAAGAAAAAATACTTTCAATCATCATTGATAATTAAATGGGATCCAGAAAATGAGGCAACGAAAAATTGGAAACCGGAATATTAGCAACGGAAAATTAAGTAATTTTAGAATTGTAGAAACATTAAGCAACTATGGATAAATATCGATAGAAAATATATTTTAGGATCGTTTTATATGGGGGATATCATTTTAGATGAGAACTAAGGGCTCTCTCCCAATAATATTTTTTTCATTAGATTTTCACCCCAAACAAGGCACGTTTCCACTTTGTTGTAAGGGGCTACTATCAGGGACATAAGCTACAGGGGTACTATGTGGGGAGTTGGGCAGCAAGATGTCAGTTCACATTACACTTGAACTTCTGCATGTCAGTACAGTTGGGGAAGCAGAAACCCGGAAGGGAATTCAAAAGTCTAGTGGTTTTGGGGAAGAAACTACTGGAGTAGAAGGCTCTCTTACATCTAGGGATCTCTACTGTGAAGGGGTGGGATTTGCTGCTTGTCGGGTTTGTTGGGGGTATTTACGTCGAGGGGGTAAAAGTGTTTGCAGTTCATCAGAGCATTCACCGTTAAAGTACTTGTAGAACAGGCAGAGGGATGCTACATTTCGTCGATGGAATAGAGGATGAAGCTTAGATGACAGTTCAGGACCTATCAGGTTGGCGACTCTCTTTTGAACCTTGTCGAGAAGTGTGAGACTAGTAGCAGATGCACAAGTCCAAATATAACAACAAATCTTCATACATAGACGAATGGTGGCCTTATAGATGTACAGGATACTTTCGGGTGTTAGTAGCTTTTAAGCACAGTAGAGAGAACCTACCTTTCTCACAGCAGTCCTGGCAATGCTGTCAATGTAATTGTTCCAACTCATATTTCCTGTGAACGTTAGGCCAAGCAGTCTGAAAGATGCAATTTCAGATAAAGAGTCTTTGACCATTGCTATTGGTGGGAGAGAAGGATTCTTGTAGTTATTGACGAAAACAAGTTTAGTCTTGGCAGCATTGAATGTGACCATCCATTTTTGTCTCCATTCCACTACAAATTGGAGGTCATCCTCTAGTGTTTCTGCCATTTCTTTAGATATGTGTTCATTTGTTTTCCTGTTATAGAGCGTGGTGTCATCAGCATATATACCCATCTGACAGAATTTTGTCAGGGAGGTAATTTATGAATATTAGGAATAATAGAGGTCCAAGGATAGACCACTGAGGCACTCCCGCATTTATATCATATTTTTTAGATGTACGACTGTCAAGGGCAATCTGGATTTTTCTCTTAGCTAAGAAGGATTTAATTATGTTAATTATTCCTCCATTGATACCGTATGATCTGATTTTCCCGAGAAGACCTTCATGCCATACCCTGTCAAAAGCCTTAGATATATCTAGAGCTACCGCTCTACCCTCCTCTGCTTTGTCCAGTGAATTGTATATACGCTCAGAGACTACAGTTAGGATGTCTGCTGTGGAACGGGCTTGCCTAAATCCATATTGTTGGTCGGTCAGAAGTTTAGCATCTGTAAGCTGATGGACTAGAGCTTGGTTAATTATGGACAAATATTTTGGTGAAGAGTGGGAGGAGGCTAATGGGGCGATAATTTAATAAGTCAATTCTTTCGCCAGAATTCTTGAAAACTGGTACCACAGAAGCAGTTTTCCAGTAGGCAGAAAAGCAAGATTCATTAAGGCATTTGTTGTCAAGTTTGGAGAGAAC
>NC_136503.1:52157254-52242254 GCF_053919585.1 Euprymna scolopes | reverse complement strand
ATGTGAACTTGGCCATAGTGTCATACAGCTCATTAAATAGGTTTGTTATTCTTGTGTTGAATACGCTTTATATATATATTATCCACAGACAAACTGTTTCGCTTTATCACAGTTCTTCAGTACAGCTAGACGAGCATCCATTCCTAACCAAGCATCGAATGTACAACCATCTAGTTGATGTAGAATGAGCTGAGCCAGCTAATCCAATGAAGATGTTGTGCTGAATGGATGCGATAATTGACAGAGTGTAGTTCTTGGCAGAAGTCTAGAACAGTAAAACACTCAGTGCCAGAGCAGCTGGCATTTGTAGAGTGGCACCTGCCCCTCCTGGCATGTTTAGCCAATCAGACGCCTCAATTTTTTTTTTTTTTTTATTCAATTTTCACCCCAAACAAGGCACAGTGCCACTTTGAAGCAGGGGGCTACTATTAGGGAATTAATTAGCGGGGTCATTATGAGGGGAGAAGAGTAGAAAGATGTTTGTTAACATTACACTTGAACTTCTGCATATCATTGCAGTTGGGAAAGCAGAATCCCGGAAGGGAGTTCCAAAGACCCGCAGTTCTGGGGAAGAAACTATTGGAGTAAAAGGCTTTCTTGCACCTAGGGATCTCTACTCTAAAAGGATGAGACTTAGTAGCTTGTCGGGTTTGTCGGGGGTAGTAACGTCGGGGAGGTACAAGTGTTTGCAGTTCGTCAGAGCATTCACCATTAAAGTATTTGTAGAACAGGCAGAGGGATGCAACATCTCGTCGATGGGACAGAGGTTGAAGCCTAGATGACAGTTCAGGACATATCAGGTTGGCGACTCTTTTTTGAACCCTGTCCAGGAGCGAGAGACAAGCAGCAGATGCACCAGCCCAGATGTGACAACAGTACTCCATACATGGGCGAATGGTTGCCTTATAGAGGTATAGGATACTGGCAGGCGTAAGTAGTTTTCTAGCACGGTAGAGGGAGCCAACCTTCCTTGCAGCAGCCTTGGCAATGCTCTCAATGTATCTATTCCAGTTCATATTCCCTGTAAACGTAAGGCCGAGGAGTTTAAAAGAAGTACTTTCAGGCAATGTGTTCTTGGCCATTGCTATTGGTGGTAGAGAAGGTTTCTTGTAGTTATTGAAGGAAACAAGCTTAGTCTTAGCAGCATTGAATGTGACCAACCATTTTTGACCCCATTCCACTACGGATTGGAGGTCGTCCTCTAGTGTTTCTGCCATTTCCTTTGATATGTGTTCATTTGTTTTCTCCTCATATCTGTTATAGAGAGTGGTGTCATCGGCAAATATACCCATCTCCGAAACAATATTATCAGGGAGGTCGTTTATGAATATCAGGAATAATAGAGGTCCAAGGATAGACCCCTGAGGTACTCCCGCATTTATGTCATATTGTTTGGATGTATGTCCGTCGAGGACAACTTTGATTTTTCTATTACTTAAGAAGGATTTAATTACATTATGAATTCTTCCAGTGATTCCATATGATCTAATTTTCCTTAGAAGACCATCGTGCCATACCCTGTCAAAAGCCTTAGATATATCAAGGGCCACCGCTCTACCCTCCCCTGTTTTATCCAATGAACGGTATATACATTCAGAAACTACAGTTAAGATATCTGCTGTTGAACGGGCTTGCCTGAATCCATATTGTTTGTCAGTCAGGAGTTTAGCAGCTGTTAGGTGCTGGACTAGGGCTTGATTAACTAAGGACTCAAATATTTTGGCGAAAAGCGGGAGGAGGCTAATGGGGCGATAATTTAGTGGGTCAGTTGTTTCACCAGAATTCTTGAAGACTGGTACCACAGAGGCGGTTTTCCAGCAGGCGGGAAAACAAGATTCGTTAAGGCATTTATTGTAAAGTTTGGACAGAACTGGAGCAACCTCGGCAGAGCATTTTTTTAATAGCACAGCCGGGATGAGATCTGGTCCACATGCTTTGGAGGTGTCTAGGTTTTTTATAATAGCATGTACCTGAGAAGGGGTGATTTTCAAATCGTCAAGTGTGGCGTCTGTTCGCAGAGGAAAATCAGGGAGTGAGTGGTGTACCGAGTTCAGTGTGGAGTTTGAGGCAAACCGACTGGCAAGCAGATTAGCCTTGTCAGTTGCCGTGCAAGCAACCTCATGATTGCTTGTTAGTGGGGGAATAATTGACTGTCCATTATTAACTACACTGTTGTAAATTTTCCAAAAATCTCGGGTTCCTAATTTCTGTGCTTCGATGCGCTTTCTGGTGGTTTCAGAGTAATCTGTCTTAGCTGTGTCTATCACTCTCTTACAATTATTTCTAGCTTCTATAAACTTCTGTTTATTTGAGCTGGACTTATGTCGGTTGAATCTGCGGAACGCATGCTGCCTTTGACAAATGGCAGCTGCACAAGCAGAAGTAAACCATTGGGGAGAGTGTGGCTTGCTATAGTATTTCTGTGCGGGAACATGTGCTTCAATAGCAGTTTTGAACCATTCAGTTGTCTCATTTGCACACTGTTCCGCTGGAAGAGTAAAGATATTTTGCCATGGGGCATCTCTGATGAGCTCCCTGATGGCTTCCCAATCAGCCTTTTTGTAATACCTCGTGGTTTTGAGAAGTGGGTCTTCAGTTTTAGGGCGAGAATTTAGGCTGATTTCTACCATTATCACAGCGTGATCAGCATTCCCGAGGCCTCCCTCCCCTAGGTTTAGTTTCAGAGTTTTCCTTCTCCTAGACGGATGGCCTGGGAAGACCTACGGGTCCATCAGCTCCGAGGGGGTTCGCCCCGCGCCTGGGTCCTAATCCAGGTATTTGTGCGACCCTGCATGGGTAGTTAATATTTATTGGTTATTTAGGTTAATATCTCCTGGAAAAATCGGGCATTTAGGTTAGCTTCTACAGAAATTTTCACTCCTCAAGCGTGGTTAAAAAAGGGCATTATTATGCTTTCCATTTTCATTTTTACTGGGAGAAGGTATAGGTAAAAATTCATGCAGTGGAAGTAGCTAAATTTGCCACAGTATTGGATCGAGAGAGACGAGTTAATGTATGGTTAGATATAGTTTTGTAAGTTTAGCAATGTATGGTTAGACATGGTTTAGTAGGTTTAGGAATGTATGGTTAGAACAATCCACCATCCCTGACTAATTGTAGGCTGGTCCAATGGCAATTAGCATACCACTAATTGCTACTGAATAAATATGTTGAAATTAGTTAAATGGTCCATAATGGTGGAGAGGGAACGTAAGTGCATTCTTGATTCTACAGTTGATATTCCGCAATTCTACTAGGCCACGGAATCAGCGCTTATAAATTATATCTCCATTGTCTTTATATAAACATTGAATGCCACATGGTAATAGAAAGTTATGACTTATATCGAATGATTTAACAATAGAGAAGGATTAGTCGTGCTAACTGTAAATGATTGCAAATAAGTTAGTCCCAGTGGAGGTTGCAATTTGTTTTTGTGAATATCTGAGAACTGATCGTGACCTGACTACGGAAAATAGAAAAACATATGTGGCCAATTTTATACATATATTAATATGAGCTAAAACTATTATTTAGCTGTAATGAACAATAAAACAATTTTCGATGAATATAACGGGTTTTTGTTGCTATATTAAAAACGGGTAAATTTTCAAAAGTATTTACAGCTTTAGTTCTTATTGAGCTATTAATGTGTTAAAAAGCATGTTCCGATATAGAAATTTTATTTGTAATATATACGTTACTTTGTCGGTCACATAAAAATAGCAATGTGCTTGCCATATTGATATTTGATTCTGAGTAGCCTATTATATTATATTTCTAACCCCTATGCGATAAGCAAAAATACATTTTGTTTTGCTTAAGTTTTTTTTATTATAATACTTATTTTGGTTAAGAAAACTGTTAGAGTTGAGCCAGTTTTCCTTATTTAATGAAACAAAAGTTATTACATGGACTTATTCTTAGTTGTATTCCTCCTATATATATATATATATATATATATATATATATATATATATATATATATATATATATAAGGATCTTTGTGTGCGTATGTGGGTGTGTGAGCGAGTTCGTTTCCTATTGACTCGGAAATAGCTGGGTCGATTTTTTTTTAATTTACAAGAAGGTGCTTGATGCATCTGGGAATGTTCGTACGTAGGTTTTGTATTGGAATGCATCTGATGAAAAATTTGATTAAAGTTGTCCGATTTTGACCGAGGTTAACACTTTTATACAACCAACATCAAAGTGCATTTGATTAGTTTTATTATCACAAAAGCAAAATGGCCCAGTTTATAAAATCAACAGTAGATTCTTTTATAAGACAGACGCGTGTTTGAAATTGTTTTTTTAAGGCCAAAATTGAACCATGTTACTTGATTTTTGTACGATCAACTTTAATCCAAATGATTCTATAAAAATAATTCCATAAAATTAACAGTTGCTTCTTTGATAAGACAAGGGTGTGTTCAAAATAAATCAGAACACAATTGAACCATGGTACTTGACTTTTGCATTTTAACTTTAAGTTTAGAGATAATTTTATAAAAGCAATAGTACATTCTCTACAGTGCAATGTAGACTACAATGTATCGTGGAAGAAGTCACTGTGGAGAGACAGAGAAAATTTCCTCCTCGTACACTGTGAAAAAGTCTCTAACTAAAGCAGGCAATAAATGGGTTTAATTTTTAAAAAAAATGAACAATTTCATCAATTTCGATGAGAATAAAAGTATGGATATGTGGGACATTTTTATTCCTCATTCAATCCCGGACAACGTCAGGTCTCCCTGTTAGTGTATATATATATATGTTACAGTAAATACGGAAAATCAATACTTATAATATTACATCTCCTTATAACATTTTATGTGCACACATAAAATTATATTATCTACATAAAGTTATAAAGAGAAATAATATTTTATGTCACTTTAAGCATGTGTAGATGTGCATTTCTCACTTTAATATCAAGTATACATTATTTCATTTTTTTTCATCATTAATCGATTAGCGTCAAGTGCTAAAACGTTTTAAACATTTGTTTCACAAAATAATTTGATTACGAAATTAAACTCAGAAAAATTAATTTCCATTTTTCATAAACAATGTTTTTCTTTTCCTACCTGGGTAAGTCAGATAGGTACAGTTATTATATAAAAAAATACAAAATATATTATATATATATATATATATATATATATACCTTTTTTGAGTATCCTGTCGAACAATAAATAATATAAAATATATTTTTACAGCCTTTAATTTTTTTCTTCTATAACAAGCTATTCCCTATCTTGGTTGTATTGAGCTTTTTTATTTGGTGAGGTTATTTAATAAATATTAATATTTATGCTAAGCTGGCAGATCCTATTGGATTCTAAACTTAATCTTTACTGAATATATATATATATATATATATATATATATATATATATATATATATTAAAGAAGTCTTGAAGTATTCTTTAAATAGAGACTTATCAAGATGTACAAAACTCAACATGTATGATAAAACTTAATTATATAAAGAGAATTATAAACAAAACAAAATATATATTGGCATATATTAATTTGTCAATTCGATAAGGAAAAAAAATAGGCCTCGAAATGCCTAGGTATAAAGAGCATTTATAAAACCTGCTTTCATTGCTTCAAAAGAGTGTTAGCTGTTGGCCTTAACATGCATGGGGTGGATTACTACTGAGTTCAATGTTAAGGGTTATCTCACCACACAACCCCTCTTTTTCTGCGACAAGGTTGATCGCTTGCACTTCAGTAGGGAAGTATGCGTGAAAGTTAACATATTGCCAAGTAGCTATCCCTATCCAATGCAGGCACCACCCATTTTCAGAGCAGTCCAGCTATCTCGTTCTCTACCAGCCAACCCAGCATGCCTTCTTTTTGCACCAATTCTGGAGAATGTGTCTAAACTTGAGATGGCCAGTGTTTCAGTTTTGAGCAAATTAAGTAGTATCACGTTTGATGATGTCACCAGTGTAGCACAGGTGGACCGCAACAACGAAGACCTGATTTCTCTGATCCATACTGGCTTTCTTGATGAACGGAACTGTGTTGCGGGTCAGCTCTGGGAACATTGGGCAACCCGACATTGGCTCACTACTTTTTATGGCATTGCACTCTTAGATCAGCAACTTGTAATCCTGCAAGCATTGTGCAAAGTCGCCCTTGATAACCTGCAT
Source organism: Euprymna scolopes (assembly GCF_053919585.1). Classification (NCBI taxonomy): domain Eukaryota; kingdom Metazoa; phylum Mollusca; class Cephalopoda; order Sepiida; family Sepiolidae; genus Euprymna; species Euprymna scolopes. The sequence goes on along the minus strand of NC_136503.1, from coordinate 52,236,087 downwards.
GCCGCCAATCAGGGTGTCTCTGACATGAATTTTTGTGCAAATTAGTGTGTGTGTTGACCTGGTCCCGACTAATTTAGAAAAAATTACAGAGACAATTGCGTTGATTGTGCGAAACGCGCACCATCAAATCCACCTGACCCACTCATCTTGACCAAATCGATAGAATTCCCATTCCAACAAATATGTAGTAACTATTTTGAACTTGGATCGCATGCATTTGTGAATATCATGGACACACACTGGTAGACATTTCCTGTTACGTATAGTTTATCAGAGGAGTTGAGCTCTAATGGTGACCCTAAGTACATGGGCACAAAGTTAAAAAATTAGTGGGTGGATCTGTATATACGCACTGACAGCACACAAAGTCAACGGAAACACACTGGTAGACATTTTACATAACCTATTTGTTGCTTCTGGTGTATCAGAGGAATTGAGTTCCGATGGTGACCCTAAGTACATGGGCACAATGTTCAAAAATTTTCTTCAGATGTTAGGGTGTAAAGCACCGGCTCTCCTCAGTAGCATATCCCCCAATCAAATGACAGGGAAAAGATTGGAGTAAAAACAGCTACACGTATTATCCACAATAATGTTGACGTGGATAGAGCTGCTTGTGCGATACTGCAGTATCAGAATACTCCCCTGCCCAAGGTGAAGTGGAGTCCTACTCAGACCCTGTTACAATGTCAACTTTGTGATGAAATTCCATCCCATCCACATCATTATCACCTCCATAAAGAGTGGGTCATCTCTGCACAGGATAGAGAAGCATCATTAATCAAGCACAATGAAGCCTTGTTGAAACGCTATAGTTCAAAAGTTTGTGAACTCCAGCCAGTTATTGGGGTCTAACGTGTTATTGCAGGGTAAAGACAAGAAATAGGTGCTTGGCGGCCATATTGTTGAGGTGCTACCAAACCACCAGTATCGTGTGAAGATGTCGAACTGAGAAAGTATATAAAAACAAACTTTTTCATTTAGCCTACAACAGATATCTCCATTCGGTGGAATTTTAAAATGTGTTCCCAGTCAGAGTATTTCATTTTTTGTTGGTCAGAGGACAAATCCCCCCAAATCTATCCAACTTGTTCCTATTACAATCAAATCTCTCTCGATTGTTTTCAGTTCATATTAAGTCTTCCTTTTCATCAAAGTCCATTGTAGCACATGATTGACAATTCCCTTTGGAGCCAATCTTAGTGTATGTCCGAGCCAGTCTAAGATATTGTTTGCAGTTTATTGATGATACTATCTTTTGTTTGTTCGGTTTCTGACTTTCTAGCTTGTAGTGCGATCATTCCATTTAATCCCCAGAATCTTTCTAAGCTACTTGGAATCAAATACGTCTAATTTCCCTCCTTGGCTGATTTTGATATACCAAGTTTGATTTCGATATAATTTGAAGTTGTAAGACACTTTAGTTTTAAAAGAGAGGAGAAATGTTCTTCCAAACAAAATGGCGGTATCAAACCAGAGCAGTCTTGAATTGCAAAAGCTTGTAGTCGAAGAGCAGAGTTCACGGTAGGTAGAAAATCCTAAGAAGAATTGTAAAAGCCTGCAGACGAAGTCAAAGAACAGAACCACTGCACGTGTGAAGACGAAAAGTTATATGCAGAAGTTCTAAGACATTCAGTATATTTTATGGAGTCATTTCGGTTGCTGATTGGTCAGGCTTCATCATTCATGCTTATACTTATATACAATTTTTTGTAACCTTACCCTCAGTTATACCAAAAATACTGCATCCCTTATTTTGGTATAATGGGAAAATCCTCTGAGTTTTGTTCCAAAAATAAATATGTGCAAAATTAAATAAATTAAAACAAACTAAACAAAAATAGGAAAGTTTTTTTTTGCTTTAATTTTGTTTAAATGTCAAAGAAAATATGTGAGCTTGAAAAAAGTAAACGTGAAAAGAATTTTTACGTATCAACATTTTATTATATTTATGTCTGAACCCCCCCCACCAAAAAAAAAAAACAACAAAAAAACACTAGATATCCCGGTTTTCTTTAGTTGTAACCTATAAAATAGACACTGTTCGCTTTTAATATTTAATTTCCTTTTCTTATCTATTAATACAAAGTAAGTTGAACGGAATATGTGCAGTTCACTTATATATATATATATATATATATATATATATATATATATATATATATATATGTGTGTGTGTGTGTGTGAATATATATATATATATATTTTTTAATGCAGAACACTCTATATGGAATTTTGCTAAATCTGTTATGAAAAGATTATTAGCGTATATATGCGGCCGCCATTAATGCATACTTCCATAACTTTTGGGGAGTTTATGGTTAATTAATAAAAGTTCAAAGTGGTTATTAGTAAATCCCATTTCATTGTCGGCGAGAACTCACTTTACTGTTCCGTAAGGGGCGACATCGGTTAAATATTTTTGAATTGCGTTGTTCTTTAAGAAATATACCATTATTAAACCGGAATAATCGTTTACAAAATTCATTGCATACCTGAAATTTTCTCTGCCCATCAGTTTTACAGGACGTTCAAGTCACAATGCACTAATGAGAGGATTTTGGTGACCTTTTTTGTCTAGCATCTTGTTTTGATAGTTCGCCATTTTCGTCGCAATTTGTCAACATTTTGGAAGGTTTTATTTTCATTCCGTTAACCAAATTTAGCAACTTTTTGATATCTAAAATATTGCAGTGTCCTAGAATTTTCTGCCAAGTTTCCAGATCATGGCAGGCTGTTTTTGATGGGAGTGTACGTTTTACACAATATAATCTATTTCCTTTAATATCGAATATAATTCCATTTTGGGTACACCAATTTTGACGTATTGGCGCTAAACTTTATATTTGCACATTGTTCAATGGCAGCCTGTACAGAAAATATATTTTCTTTAAATGTTGGAATTAAAAGAGCGGTTCCCAGAATACAGAAACAAAGTTCATCTTTATTATTTCTTTACGAAATTTTAGCATCGCTTCTCTTTAAAACTACATTTACACAACTATCCTTGGCTAGCTCCACAAGGTGATTCTGGGGATTAAAGCTGGAATCAAAATTGAAATAAAAATTAGATTCCTTCATGATTGCATGCACAGAGGCCCCACAATCTACAAGAAAGTTATGTTTTCTGAAGTGAAAAATTAAATGCATGAGCACAAATAGAGCCCTTTACATTTTTGATGGAGTCCCTTTTGTAATTTTTGTATCTACATTGATAAATGTGATTTGGTCGACCACAATAATAGAAAATAATGTTAATCGTTTTCTTAAGAAAAAAACTATTCTTTGAAATGTTACATAGTAAAAGTATATATATATATATATATATATATAAAGTTTTATGATACTTGTCGATTCTCTATTTTCCTTTCCCTCTTTTGCCATTTTGAATTGACTAAAAATTGGTTTGTTCTTGCTGGGTGATTATGGTTGTAAACGGCTTAAAATTGGCTGGCAATCCTTTCAGAACTATATAAATCAGTAGGCTGCCACTTATTTCACCAGTGATTTTTAATGAATTTGTCGTTGTTTCGGCCCTAATAACAGTATATAATGGCCTCGGCTTCCATATATTTTAAAGATGTCAGTTCTGTATATAAAGAGATAATTTGAGGTTTTCCCTTCGAAAAATTATGCTTTTTTAATATATTCAATGTTTTGCAGCCATCATTCAAGGCTTCTCGCATTATCAGAGATAGACTTCAGTCATCCAAGCACTGTATCAATTCTGCAAAAACAGTTGCGTTCTTTTCAATAAATACTTGAGCTTGTTACTGAATGACTAGTTTTTGAATTCGTAAATAATCCTAGAATGTCACCTGCCACAATTCGAATTCTGATTCCGATCCATCAAATTCAATCACTGGGCCCATAACCTTTTGAGTTGTAAATCATTTTAGTTTTAGAAGAGAAGAGAAATGATGTTCCAAGCAAAATATTATCAATCCAATGAAGATTTCAATTGTAAAAGCTTGTAGAATTGGATTGTAAAGGCTTGCAGACGAGGATGTAGAGCAGAGTTTCTTCCTGTGTAAAGTTATGTATATAAATTCTAAGAGAATCAGTATATTTTATGGTGTGAGTTCGGTTTCTGATTCGTTGGTAGCAAAGTGTGGTTCCATTTGATTGGTTAGTTTTTATCACCCATGTTTTTAAATAAAACGTCCCAACCATACGCTTACAGTTATACCAAAAAATATTCCAACACCCCAATTTCTTTCAACAAACTGAAAAAGTGAATTTTCCCCCCTTTCCGGGGACTTTCCAACACCATTACATATACATTATCCCTTTCCACTTAGTAATTTTCATTTTCATTATTTACTTTCCATGACAGTCCTTCGAGTCAACTTAACAAGTAACCTCCAATTATAAACTATTAATCACAGCAGTAAAAAGCTAGAAATATGATTATAATTTATCATAGTAAATTCTAATATCTTATCTAAATTTTCGTTTGTTTCCATTGTTTTGCGCTTCTTGTACAGATTCGGTAACCAATTTTCAACAGTAATTCTAGCACAGTTCTTGTGCATTAACTTCGTACAAGAACAACAGACAATTGCGAAATGATTTCTATACCAGTTCTTTCACGAATCCATCAATTACGCTATAACCTAAATCAATCAACTTCTATGATGTGGAACAAAAATATAATTAATATATTATGAAAAACATGTGTATGTGCGTTGCAGCATCACAGTTATGATGGTTGGTCAAACTAACCGCTGATTAAAAATTAACACTTTTGATCCGATGTTCTTATCGATGTCAGATGTCTACGAGTTGGACACCCGCGGCTCTACAAGTCTACGAGTTCCACGCCCGCGGCTCTACAAGTCTACGAGTTCCACGCCCACAGCTCTACAAGTCTACGAGTTCCACGCCCGCGGCTCTACAAGTCCACGAGTTCCACACCCGTGGCTCTACAAGTCTACGAGTTCCACACCCGCGGCTCTACAAGTCCACGAGTTCCACACCCGTGGCTCTACAAGTCTACGTGTTCCACACCCGCGGCTCTACAAGTCCACGAGTTCCACACCCGTGGCTCTACAAGTCCACGAGTTCCACACCCGCGGCTCTACAACCTATCTGTCCGACACCTGTAGATCCATAGTCTATGTGTCCGACACCCGTGGCTCTACAGTGTCCGAGACAGTTATGTGTAGCTCACAGGTTATCCATGCAATATTTTCTACATTAACTCACCAATTCACATTGACTGGAAAAAAGATTTTTAAGTGTTCTTCCTTTTCATTCTCATTGCTGTAATTTAACTTTTATTCTTTCAATATAATCTTTAGAATTTGCTTTCTTTAATTCGCTACGATTCAACACAATACCTGCCCAAAATGCATTCGTTGAGCTCGTTCGACATTTTTCTTAAATAAGTATTTGCTGCCAATTTTCTGAAAGTGCAGACGCAATGGAAAGTTGAAATTGTTTAAAAAACGAACATGTGTTACGAAACAAAAGGATTGAAAACTATATTGAAAGTAAAGAACATATATTTTTTTGTTTCTTTTTTTTTTATATTTCGAACGTAGAGGCACGACTTTTCTACAAAATAATCCAATTCATCGCTGCTCAAATTCTTTTGTAGAATCTTGCAATGGAAAGTTCAGACCATGTCTTATGAGAAAAAAAAAATGGAAGTACCATTTTTTCCATTGTCACAAAACCTTTAAATTGGTGACAAAAAGGAAAGGAAGACGATAAATCAGGCATAATAAAAGAAAAGGAAAAGATTTTTTAAATTAAAAGAAAAAGCAAAACTATTAAAAATTATCAAATCAGAAAATATATAGAATATATTTCATAATATACTAGCAGACTTTGCTGCTTCGCTACCATTTTTTTTTTCAATATTCACTACTTTAAATTGTTGAAACAATCATTTTGAATAATAAACATTTTGTTGATAACTTTTTGTAAACACGAAATAAAATCTTTCATTTCATTCATATGGATAAGCATTAACATTAACTTGATCTTCGGGTCAAGATCAAAGTGTAGTATCTGTTCTTCAGATGCTACATTTCAATTTCTTGTTCTCTGTCAGTGGAGGAGAAATCCTTCACGACAGACAATTTTTTTATTTTTGTTCCTTTTCTCCACATTAAAAAACGACCCTGATGTCTAACTCTGTTCCATGGGGAGGCATTGAAAATAGGAACATTATCGCAATTTTGATACCAATTTGCTATGATTTTTAGAGATAGGCGTCCATAGATATGTAGTCATAACGTTAGGAGTTCCAACGACGAACGAAGAAAGCTGAATCAAGCTCCGACTTTTAACGAAATATAAGAATAAAGAAAGACTTGTTATTTACAAGATGACATTTTCAATTCCGACTTTTACTTAAAATTTCGGATAAATCTATCAAACTTTCACTTGGAATTTATTGAACACCTCTGCATCCATCTTCATCCAAAGGGACACCTCTGCATCCATCAAAAGGGACACCTCTGCATCCATCAAAAGGGACACCTCTGCATCCATCATCAAAAGGGACACCTCTGCATCCATCATCAAAAGGGACACCTCTGCATCCATCTTCATCAAAAGGGACACCTCTGCATCCATCTTCATCAAAAGGGACACCTCTGCATCCATCTTCATCAAAAGGGACACCTCTGCATCCATCTTCATCAAAAGGGACACCTCTGCATCCATCTTCATCAAAAGGGACACCTCTGCATCCATCTTCATCAAAAGGGACACCTCTGCATCTGTTACATGATAAGGGCTGTCCCCTGTTCATGTAAGTATAAAAATAGAGAGATTAGTTAAAATGGAAATAAGAGAAAGCAGAAATCGAACCCTGGACATAAGTTTTAAAGAACAATAGGTTTAAATGGAATGTCCAGTAAATTGTTAATTCGGATGAAATAAATAATAAATAAACTATTCAATTGTTAAAAGAATGTGGATAATAAAATATGAGTTAAATAAATTAGATATGTAGGTTAAATTCCTTTGTGGAAACAAACAAGGAAAATAGGTTATTGGGAAATCAATGTCGAAAACGTGCAAAGTCGCGCATGTTGAGACACGTGAATTTTGCTCACGTGGCCGGGATGCATGGAGTTCTCAATATAGCAGGTGGGAGTTAGTTGGTGGAGAGAGTCGGAGAGAGTCGGAGAGAGTCAGAGACAGTCAGTGAGAAAACTCAGAGACAGGCGGACGTCTGAAGCGAGACGTCACTTCAGAAACTAAGATGTGAAACTTTGAGTTCTTAATGAGGAAGTCGACCGGTCGTCAGAAAATAAATTCACCATGTGTTTTGGATAAAGCTTATCTTTGTGTTGTGATTTCTACAAAAAGGTAAATTGTATTGTTATTATATGTCTGTGTATAAAATGTCATTACAACAACATCTCTCTCTCTAAGATACAACATCATATGTAATAAGACAAGAACCCTCACTAAGACTCATATCATTACTAATAAGAACTCTCACAAGAAAAAGCATCACTTATAATAGTCTCTCTCTAAGACTCTTTAATGAAACAACTATATAACACATCCATCTTCATCAAAAGGGACACCTCTGCATCCATCTTCATCAAAAGGGACACCTCTGCATCCATCTTCATCAAAAGGGACACCTCTGCATCCATCTTCATCAAAAGGGACACCTCTGCATCCATCTTCATCAAAAGGGACACCTCTGCATCCATCTTCATCAAAAGGGACACTTCTGCATCCATCTTTATCCAAAGGGACACCTCTGCATCCATCTTCATCCAAAGGGACACCTCTGCATCCATCTTTATCCAAAGGGACACCTCTGCATCCATCTTTATCCAAAGGGACACCTCTGCATCCATCTTTATCCAAAGGGACACCTCTGCATCCATCCTTATCCAAAGGGACATCTCTGCATCCATCTTTATCCAAAGGGACATCTCTGCATCCATCTTTATCCAAAGGGACATCTCTGCATCCATCTTTATCCAAAGGGACATCTCTGCATCCATCTTTATCCAAAGGGACATCTCTGCATCCATCTTTATCCAAAGGGACATCTCTGCATCCATCTTTATCCAAAGGGACATCTCTGCATCCATCTTTATCCAAAGGGACATCTCTGCATCCATCTTTATCCAAAAGGACATCTCTGCATCCATCTTTATCCAAAGGGACATCTCTCCATCCATCTTTATCCAAAGGGACATCTCTCCATCCATCTTTATCCAAAGGGACATCTCTGCATCCATCTTTATCCAAAGGGACATCTCTGCATCCATCTTTATCCAAAAGGACATCTCTGCATCCATCTTTATCAAAAGGGACACCTTTGCATCCATCTTTAACAAAAGGGACACCTTTGCATCCATCTTTATCAAAAGGGACACCTTTGCATCCATCTTTAACAAAAGGGACACCTTTGCATCCATCTGTAACAAAAGGGACACCTTTGCATTCATCTTTAACAAAAGGGACACCTTTGCATCCATCTGTAACAAAAGGTATAGGGTCAGGGGAAATCTGTTCGGTTCGTAATTTGAAAAAAAAATACTTAACCGACATTACAGAATATATAAAAGGAAATTAAAAGTTACTTTCGTTATGTACCATCTTTGCAAAAAAAATAAAACAAGGTTAATAATTAGGGCTATGACAACAGCATATTCTTTTCATTATTTTTACTCTCGAGTATATATCAGAAACATTTTTTTAAGGATAGATTTGAAACTCTTTCGACTTAAGGTTACTAATACTACAATCTAAAAGGTTATGGAAACAAAAAGGTACATTCCAAAAAATTTTATTTAAACATTTGCATTTTTATTAAATTAGGATTTTTACACATGATCAAAATTATAATACCAAGGGTATAGATTGTCAGATTTATGGTAATTCTAATGTTTTTAGTTCAGTTAGAGATTAGCAATCACTGTGTAAAGGTATTCCCATGCCTAAAGCAAGAAAACCATCCGAAGTTGAGCGCTCTCGAATTCTAGGATTCCATAAGGTTTGTCACAGTGAGCGATAGCAGCTAAGGTAAATTGCAGTAAGACTTATATGCAACTTTGTAAAGAACACTGAAAAGTATGGAAAAGTAAAATCCTTTGCTAGGCACCCCAAAATTTTTTCTGCATTGAGTAGGAGAATCAGACGGGTTGTTATGAATGACAGAGGACTTTCTTCTAGTAAAATTAAGGCGGTTACAGATACTGATTACAGTCCAATAACCATCAGACGACAGTTACAACAAAAAGGCATGGTAAATAAAAAGTGTAAACAAATTCCTCAATTGCTTCCACGTCACAGAGGGCCGCTTAAGATTTGGTCGTGAATACCAAACCTGGGACGTTGAGAAGTGGAAGAAAGTCCCGTTTTCCGATGAGAAAAAATTCAATTTAGATGGTCCTGATGGCTTCCAGCCATATTGGCATGACAAAAACATGGCCCTTGAAATTTTTTCCACACGTCATTAGTGGTGGAGGGTTCGTAATAGTATGGGTGCCTTTTCTTACAGAGGGACGATTGAACTCCAGGTGGTGCAAGGTCGTCAGACAGCAGCTGGTTATGTTAGCCTGCTATAAAAAGCATCTTTGATGATGGAGGGTCATCGTTTGTGTGAGGATGGATGGTTATTCCAACAGTATAATGCTTTAATCCACACTGCAAGATGGACCTTGAGCTTTCTACAAGAAAATAGAGTCCATCTCTTAGGACATTCTGCATGTGCACCGGACTTGAACCCAATTGAAAATATTTGGGGGTGGATGACAAGAGAGGTTTATCGAAATGGCAAACAATATTCAACAAAAAAATGAATTTCGTAAAGCCATCTTCAGAAACTGGAGCAGGATCCCCCGCACCTTAATGAAAACCCTTATTTCTAGCATGCCCTAAAGAATTTTTGAAGTCATCAAAAGCAGTGAAGGTAGAACTCATTATTAAGCTTGATTGTTGAATGTTTTCATGCACTTTTAATACAATTTAATAGAATTTTTGTCTTTGGTCTTATAATTGTGTAAAACGCCTAATTTGATAAAAATGTAAATTTTAAAAATAAATCTTTAGAATGTAGCTTTTTGTTTCCATTGTAGTATTGGTAACCTTAGGTCGGAAGAGTTTAAAATCTATCCTTAAAAAAACGTTTTTTTTTTAAAGATTTTTAGTGGTCTTAAAACTTTTGATCAGCAGTGTATTTACAAAACGTTTTAATAAAACTATTTAAACCAAATACAATACAAGTTTTTAATGTAAGAAACAAAACATTTAAACAAAGTACATTTTAACACATGGATTTAAAAAAATATATCAATTAAGAGTACCTCATTTGGGATATTGGGATTTGGGAGAGTTTGTTTCTCCCAAATTAGGACACCATGGATTGAAATAGCGAACTTTTTCTTATCGAAAAAACAAAATGCCGCCCATTAAAAAGTTTGGTTTAAATAATTTTATCAAAAAGTTTTGGATCAAAATGCGATAGAGTACCAACTAAGGACTTACCCTTTAAAAGTTGACTTTTAGGGTTATTCGATTGTTTTGAACAATTTTAAAATTTATTGCCAACAAGTCCTTTTTTATGATATTAAGGCCTTTATTATCCAATGTATTCCCTATTGTTTTCACTAGTCGCCTTGTTTGTTTTTTTAATGTGCATTCAATTTTGTGGAAACTCTTTGGTTTTAATAGTTGCAATAAAAAGTTTCGTAAAAATCTAAAAATATCTACAAACGTAACCTTCATTTCGAACGGATAAATACGCTTAAATATGATATTTTGATTAATGCAGATTTCGTATTTATTATTATATTATAGTGGATCCAATATGTAGCCATGATTTAAAAGGTAAAAAATAAATAAATAAATGGTACCTGTGCTACCACCAAGAATCGAGACCAAAACGTTTAGCTTACGATTTACTTTTTCCTTTGACGTTAATGCTTGAGCTATGAAAACGTTTGCTGTAAAGCTAAAAATTAAAACATGAACCAATAACTATTACGTTACTCATGCATATTCGTAATGCCGTCGTTCGACCTTCACCTATTGTATGGGGGGGATGTCTATATACAACCGTATATATACAGTACTTAAACGTATGGGTGTATAATTGCGTTTGTGACGTATTTGTGTCGCTGAGGAGTTTAATATATGCATATACTGTAGCATCGTGATGTGGTTGAATGTGTATACGTGGCATTAATAAATGTATGTTCTTATCATAAACGGACCATATGTATGTACGTTGTGTAAATGAATGTTGTCCTTGTTCTAGATGTCTATTTTACGGCTAGTTATTCCTCTCATCTAGTGGTATTGATGAGTGTTTGTCAGAACATATAGTACGAATATATACATTGACGACATACCTGTTCTGCTATTGTTTTTTTCTGGGAGTTTCTTCAACCATCTTGGGGTAGCCAGATTTGCTTTAAGGGAGACGCTTCAAAAGACAGACCAAGACGATGCGTGTCTTTATATTTTTTTATTCAATCCCAGGCATTCGTCATAGCAGAAATGGAGTGACCGACGATATTTGTCTTGGGTTTTCTCTGTCTCCATTTTTAGAGTGTCGGACCCCCTACTCTCTTTTTTGATTTTACATAGGAGTCACCACTTATCAAGGCCCAGAGGCCACTCGAGGAAAAGCGTTAACGAGTGTACAGTGGTCAATGGGACAATATAGGAATCGTTAGTAGTGGGAATTTCGTAAATTGGATTACTTAAATGGGACGGCCAATGAAGAATTTGTTTACGTTGAACTTGAAGACAACCATATTGTAATCAGTTGGAAAGCAGACTAACGAAAGACCGTTCAACAGGTGCCCAGAAAGAAGCTTTGTTCATGGAATCTACATTTAGGTTAAGGCACCGATAAAGAGTGAGGGAAATTATTGATAGTGTTTTCAAATAGACGAGTTTTTCCTCTTGAAAGTTTGGTGAGGGGGACCCTAGATTGGAGCTCAGATGAGCACTTGCCATGAAAATAACGATAAAGCAGTGACAGGCTTGCAATGCGTCTTCTGTGAAAAAGAGGCTGCGCGGAAAAGAAAGGGCATCCCATACTGAGCTATGAAGTCTATTTGGAACTCTGTCAAGACAAAATAAGGTATTTCTAGTAGTTTCTGCCCAAATATGGCAACAATACTCCATCTTTGGACAGACCTTGGCTCGTATATAACGAGAGAATAGCATCAGCAGCGAGATATCTACTGGATCGATATAAGGTTCTTGATTGTGTCTTAGTGATGCTTGTTCTTTCTTTATTCTTTCGAGAATAAAATTAGTCACGGCTACCAAATTAAACGTATTTTGTGTAGCAGAGAGGGGAAGTTTATATATGTACCACATTAAACGTATGCTGCGTGTGGCGTTGTTAACTAAAGATGACCATCTCATAAGAACACCGAGAAAAAAAAAACTAATAAGGAATTAATTAAAATGAAAGTTTAAAGGAATATGCAAACCAGCTAAATCTTTTGCAGATGAATGCAATTCCACGACCCATGTATAACAAAGTTGTATTTTCTTTTTAAATAAATAGAAAAAGGGGTTAATAGGAATATAAATACATAAAAAAATATTAGAGTATATATTAGCAAGCGCTCCAGCGTTGCATGGCCATAAGATACGTTTAAATATGATAGTTTAATTTATGCAGATTACATTAATTATTATAGAAACATTTTTTAGCGATTATTATATTGAACCTGATATATAGGAGTGAAATCAAAACCAGAAATATATATATTACTTGAATGTCATCCGCTAGAATTGATACTAAAACATACAGATCACCACCTTCATTCCTTAGCGTCTGAACTACGCTCATACATGTACATTATTATACTAGCCTGGGTGCCCAGCATTGACCGGGTGTTTGGAGGTATGTGTTGCTAAAAACAGGGGTAGTAAACAGGCAGGCTCGAACCCATACCGCGAAGAAGGAATAGAACGTGTAAAAAACAAAATGTGACGTCTTTGCGGTGGGGAAGGTTTAAACTAAGGCTACTCAATCGAAAAGAGAGGATGACTTTTGAAAATATTGGCGAATAAAGCGACCCTTCCTTGTAGAAAAGCGTCCAGTTGAGGGTGAAGGAATTAATGTTTTTAGCTGATTTTTCGATATTTGTCGTCCGAAGGGTCGTGCTTCGAAACAATATAGATCTTGTGAAAATCCGTCGCCTCTGTCGAAAGTTTTAGGCAGACATACAAACATACATACATATATATATATTTAAACAGGCAGATGAGATTTATGTAAAAGATATATATAGTCTGTTTATTATACAAACATTATTGGTTACATAAGTGCATATATGTTTCAGTGGAATCCCAATTCAAGGCGACCATTTGATCAGACTAAAAAGGGGGCGATATTGAAAGCCTTTTTTTAGTCTGATCAGATGGTCCATTGAACATTCTTTAATACTCACGGTTTCATTGGATTTAAAAAAAAATATTAAAAACATGGAATCACCCGATCGTCGATGACAAGATGCAAGCAAGGTTCATATATATATATATAGATAGATATATATATATATATATAGAGAGAGAGAGAGAGAGAGAAATGGAGAGGAGTTAGTTTGATATTCCAGGTATGATTCAAGAAATATTTTGATAATGATTGAGTTGTGGTTAAAGCATAAAACGATGTCATTTTTTTTATATCTTTTATCTTAATAATTCAATATTCCAAAGGCTCTGCGATCCTCCTCGGTAACATAGTAAAGAAAAACAAAACGGCAATGAAGATGCCTTGTGCGTGGTTTTTATATGCGTAAAATTGGACGATCATATATTTTGAGGGGTGGAGAAGAATATCCGCTAAATATTCTTTAAATGCGTTTAAACGATATTTTTAAAGAGTGTGATTATTTATTTGATTATATTATTTATAGATAATAGTTGGATATACCGTGAGACTGTTAGCGACCATATATACTTGTTTTGAATCGTGTCTTCAATTTTATCTTGTAAATAGAAGGGATGCCCGGCGTTACACGGTAATAAAATACGCTTAAATATGATATTTTAATTTATGCAGATTTCATATTTATTATTATGAGGTCAATTATTTCATATATTATACCCAATATATAGTCATAATTTTAAGAGTTAAAAAAATATAGTATGTTTGCCATTAGCTAGAATCGAAATCGAAACCAAAACAGACTGAAGTTTATTTCTACTTAATGTGCTTGGACTACGGAAACGAGTGTGGGTTTTATTAAATACAAGCTGGTTTCCAAGACAATGTTTTTGATAGACAAGATGTAAGCAAGGGCGGTCCGACGGTCCACAGAATTTCATAATTATATAGGTAAATTTTGTATTTGAAATCTTATGTTTTCCTATGTTAATGAAATTCTATAATTGTTTTCTTTATTAAGAAAACATTTGCGAGCCTATATTTGAAAGTGGTGCAATTATTTATTCTGTTTATATTGATGCATATAATTGTTGGATTGACAATATGTGCATAAATGTTATAGCCATTGCCAGTTGCAGTTGCGTAATGTGTTACCTTTTTATTCATCTTCACCCGAAACAAGGTACAGTACCACTTTGATATAGGGGGCTACTATCTAGGACATAGTTTGCAGGTAAACTATGTAAGGATTTGAGCAGCAAGATGTCTGCTTACATTACACGTGAACTTCTGCATGTCAGTACAGTCAGGGAAGTAATGACTCAGGAGTGAATTCCAAAGCCTAGTAGTCAAAGTGAGTAAACTATTAGAGTAGAAAGCTTTCTGAAATTTTGGGGAATTCTACTGCATAGGTGTGGGATTTTGCTGCTTGTTGAGGGTTCTTATGTTGAGGAGGTACAAGGACTTGTAGACGTCGGCGCACCTACCATTAAAATACATGTAAAACAGGCAGAGGGATGGAACATTTCGTCGATGAGACATCTAATCTTATCGAGTAAATAAAAATGTTTAATGGCCTGATTTTATATTATATAATTATTTATTTTGTTTGCGATTCTTTTAGCGACTATTTTCTATATTTGTATTTAAAAAAAAGTGATCTGGTGATATTTTTATTATTTGATTCTTCGCAATCATTTAAGGATGCTGTTTTGTCTATTTTATTTTTCTGATTTTATATTTATTGATTGTAGAAGACCTGAACTCCTACAAATACTTCTAAAACTGATAATAAAATCACTAGTTCAAAACAAACTATTATTCAAACCTACAACCAAACCAAAGGAAAAAATGAAACTGCAAATAACACGTAATATAGAACGTAACATCGGTCCTATTGTGAGCAGCGAGCAATATCTGATGAGCTCCCCAAATGCAAACTTCAAAATTGTGCATCAACATCACGAAATAAGAACCAGCAGAACAACCTCCATCACGAAACAAGCCAACATTTTCAACAAGACTCTCTTATAAATAAGACGGATAAAAAAAAAACATATCTGTTAAGTAAATAGCCCAAAAGAGTCGCCAAAAATACACCAAAAACTGTCAATTGCAAAAACTGGAAGAATGGGCCAACCAACAGCATGCCAAGTAGTTGATTTCACCAAGGACTATATAAAGAATACTATAAACTGGTAACAAAGATAAGAGGATCGCTCCACTATGATCAAGCAACGATTATAATGGCTGCCCCAGATCAAGGTTTGATGACCAATGCTATTAAAAAGATGAGTAGTCTCAGTAATAAAAACTAGTTTTGTTTTTGCTACACAGAAGTAGAGAGTGTGAGCCACCCGACCTCCAGCTGTAAGGATATGCTGGGAGGCAGCTACTATGCAATGCGATGCAGTAGAGTGTGTAAATATCTCCACTGGACAAACTGTACAAAGTTGAATATTGAATCCAACAAGTCCTGGGAACATGTACCAAAAACATCTGTGAAAAATAAGTCATCCATCATGATTATGCAATTCGTACCTTGAAAACTGAGCTATTAAACCTAACATAGTTATATAGGAAATAAAAGGGGGGGGGAAGAAACAACCTTAAAAGGTAGTGTCCACAATGATGCTAAATAGATCCGAGAGGATAAGGAAATGCAAAAAAAAATTATGTAAAACATAGAAACACACTGTAATCTTAGGAAGATCTATCATTCCAGTAATTATAGGAGCAATTAGACTCAGGAAAAATGATTTCAAAAACAACTAGGCAAATATACCCGGTGAACCGTGTGCAAGAGAGATTCAAACAATTGCACTTTTAAAAGAGACGGTTACAATTTTCAAAAGATCTTTTGGTTGAAATATGAAAAAACGGGTGAATGGCTGCTGGTATCTAATCTTGAACAAACTTATGAAACATTTGAAAAAAAGAAGGTGAAAAGTTTAAAAAATAATATAAACATACATAAACCTCAAAACATATTGTCCAATTAGCAAAATATTTTTATTTATTTATAAGGTCAGATTAATTATAAAAAATATTAAAATCAATGATATCGTTTTATGCTTCAATCAACAATTAGCAAGATCTGTTAACCAGCGTTGCCCGGTGGAAGCATGCCTCCCCATCGTAAAATAAATTAAAGTATGGTTGTTGTTGTTGTAGTTGTTGTTGATGTTATTACTTAATGGCCAACATCCTCATGTTAAGAATGGCTTTTTGAATAGACACCCCCAACCTCCTCATGTTAAGAACGGCTTTCAGAACAGACACCCCATTTTGTGACGGTTAGGGTTGTCAAAATATTTGCCCCAAATTTAACCACTGATAATCGTTGTCAGAATACCCACTCGCAGATACTATAAACCAACAAAAATTGGGGGGGGGGTAGTGCTGTGTGTTGCTGGGCGAGAATTCGATTTGTTCCTCGTGCGTGCATACAAATCTGGCAGTCACTGATTTAAAGTACATAATAGGTGTTTATATCTCGAATATAACTTGTATCTGCCAAATATAAATAAGATTTTCTTAATCAACATAGTCGAAAACCTTTACAAGTCGTCAATATAAATAAAAGTGTGGAAGTGGAGCTAAGGTAAACATGTTGTTGATAATGAGTCGGGAAAAGAGAAGTAAACAAAATACGGCACAGAAAGTATAATTAACCTAAAATCAAACATATGACAAATAAGTGATCTCATAGACAAACTAATTTAGTTTAGAACCTACCTGCATAAAATATTGGGGTGTCAACTTCATTTTAAGTAGTTATTGAATTATAAAAACAAAATGCGGACAAGGAAAGTAACATGATTGAAATCGTAGGAAAATATGCAAGTAATTTAAGGTAAATGTAAAAAATAAATTTAAGAAAATAATATAAAACGCCCCGTTATAAGAGAAAGTAAAAGAAAAAAATATAGCACCATGTAAGGTTCGCTAAACCACGCTGAAATCGAAAATAAACAACGGTACCCATACATATTTCTTCAGAGTTTGTTTTTTAAGGTGGGGAATAGTAGCGTGTTGTTAATGTATGAATAGGTAAATATAAGGTTATTAGTATTTAATTTTCTATTTATGAGTAATTATGTTTGTATATTCTTTTTTTTTAATAATTGCCTCTTGTAAAGATATCCGCCATATTTGAAAAATTCTGGGGCATTCATTTATGTATTAAGAGGTTGATTCTTGAAGATTCGAATTGTCAGCCCTCAGCCAATGATAATGGGCAGAACTTGAGAAGGGAGAATTTATTATTTTTGAATCAAGAAATGGAAAGAGCAGGTTATCCCTATGAGTTTATGATCCAGTTACGGAGGGTGCAAGCACAATATCTGTAAAATATGTATATTTCCACATGGTCTTTACTGGGGAAGTAGCCGAACTTAATATTTAGGCGGGAAAAATACGAACTACTTCCTCTAAAGATAGTGCGATTATGATGGTGTTGCTTCTAGGATGAAATGTAGGATTTTGTTATAATGACGTAATGTGCCTAAAATGTTGTTCTAAAGTTACATAAGATAGTGGCTAATATTCTAGACATAATAAATTTGTATGAAGCATCTAATGTTGCAAACCTACAGTACTTTGGTCCAGAGGCAAATTTCTGCAATCATTATATATATATATATATATATATATATATATATATACACCAGTACACTTCAAACTGAAGCACATTACTATCAAGGAACACACATTCTTTTTTCCGATATCTGACAATTTAGATTAGCTTATTACCAACATTAAATATATGCTGGTTATGGGCGTATTCTGTTCTTGGGAGATCTGGTCTTCATAATCTTACTTTGACCCTCAGAAATTTGATGTAATCTGGTTTACGTACAAGACTAAAAACAAAAGATAATCAATTCAAGCATAAGTCATCAGACCATGAAATCACCGGTTTGTGGTTCAGCAATTTGACTGTAAATCACCTGTTCACAGATCAGCATCTTACTATGCATCACTTGTTCACGGATTAGACATTCCACTATGCGTCACTTGTTCACAGATTCCACATCCCACTATGCATCACTTGTTCACGGATTCGACATCCCACTATGCGTCACTTGTTCACGGATTAGACATCCCACTATGCATCACTTGTTCACGAATTAGACCTCCCACTATGCATCACTTGTTCACGGATTAGATATCCCACTATGCATCACTTGTTCACGGATTAGACATCCCACTATGCATCACTTGTTCACGGATTAGACATCCCACTATGCATCACTTGTTCACGGATTAGACATCCCACTATGCATCACTTGTTCACGGATTAGACATCCCACTATGCATCACTTGTTCACGGATTAGACATCCCACTATGCATCACTTGTTCACGGATTAGACATCCCACTATGCATCACTTGTTCACGGATTAGACATCCCTCTATGCGTCACTTGTTCACGGATTAGACATCCCTCTATGCGTCACTTGTTCACGGATTAGACATCCCACTATGCATCACTTGTTCACGGATTAGACATCCCACTATGCATACATTGTTCACGGATTAGACATCCCACTATGCATCACTTGTTCACGGATTAGACATCCCACTATGCATCACTTGTTCACGGATTAGACATCCCACTATGCATCACTTGTTCACGGATTAGACATCCCACTATGCATCACTTGTTCACGGATTAGACATCCCACTATGCATCACTTGTTCACGGATTAGACATCCCACTATGCATCACTTGTTCACGGATTAGACATCCCACTATGCATCACTTGTTCACGGATTAGACATCCCACTATGCATCACTTGTTCACGGATTAGACATCCCACTATGCATCACTTGTTCACGGATTAGACATCCCACTATGCATCACTTGTTCACGGATTAGACATCCCTCTATGCGTCACTTGTTCACGGATTAGACATCCCTCTATGCATCACTTGTTCACGGATTAGACATCCCACTATGCATCACTTGTTCACGGATTAGACATCCCACTATGCATACATTGTTCACGGATTAGACATCCCACTATGCATCACTTGTTCACGGATTAGACATCCCACTATGCATCACTTGTTCACGGATTAGACATCCCACTATGCATCACTTGTTCACGGATTAGACATCCCACTATGCATCACTTGTTCACGGATTAGACATCCCACTATGCATCACTTGTTCACGGATTAGACATCCCACTATGCATCACTTGTTCACGGATTAGACATCCCTCTATGCGTCACTTGTTCACGGATTAGACATCCCACTATGCATCACTTGTTCACGGATTAGACATCCTACTATGCATCACTTGTTCACGGATTAGACATCTCACTATGCATCACTTGTTCACGGACAAGCCATCTTACTATGTATCACCAGTTCAGGGATCAGGTATCTCACTATGGTCAACCAATTTATGTATCTGATATCTGTGACTCACAATTTAATACTGAACGAATGCGTAACATTCTTTGTCTTTTTTCACTATTCACACGTTACTTTTCATTATTTCAATAGAACTTTAACATATTTATTAAAATTTATAAGAATCTACACAATGTATGTAAAAAATATTTTTTTGAGTTGTATTTTTATTTTTACAACAATTTTTTTCATATGTCAAAATCAATTGAAATTTTGAACTAAAAAAAAAAAAGAAGCTAACAATTGTCAAAAAAAAAAAAAGAAAAAAACAATGTTTCAAAATATATATTGTAAATAAGGGAAATTTCCTGCGAAAGTTCAGCACAATTTTTATTCCAAATAATCTCATTTATTGTTTGAATTCTTTGTAGACTTTTGCAATACAAAGTTCGGTCTTATGTGAAAAATGCAATTTGGAAATACCAGCTTTTTTTTTTTTCAGTTTTCAGACAACTTTTAAATTGGTAACAACAAAAGAGGAAATAAATAAATTAAACTCCAGAAAAGACATAAAAAATACGTAACGAAACAAAACTAGATTCATGAAAATATAAGATAAAATAAACAAAGTAGAGGGTAAAAAAATAAACCGATAAAAAGATATGGAATCAGAAAAGGTGTAGAATATATTTTTATCATATATGAAAGTGATTTGAATATTTTACAGTCCCCTACTGAAAAGCTAAAGTTTACGTTTCTCTAAGTTATATCAAGAACTTTTTTCTTCAATAGAATAATCTATAATCCTACGTTCTATAATAAAGACTAATGTGTATTTATTTGTACACCTATATCAGTAAATATATGAACTGAATCCTTAGATAATAGCTTATAATCTGTAATAGAATCGGGCCAGATAGTTGCATTCAATGCTACTATGATATAGCTTTCTATTAAGTATTATAAGAAACCTTGTTAATCATCGATTGTCACAGCTTTCGCGAGATTCGACCATGCCAACTGATTGGTCTAACATTCACAGACAATATGGATTAGAATAAATACGTAGAACATACTGCCTAGTTTACTGCAAATAACGTGGCTTCCCTTTACCTGGCTAGAAAACTTCTCACATTTTATAACAGAGCGCGAACGCAAATGCATACGAAATGCGAAATAACGTCACTGTAACGAAAAAAATAGAGAGAGAGAGAGGGGGGAATGTAGGAGAAGATGATCACGTGAGAGATGCTAAAGCCGTAACGAGAAAACATGCATGGCGGGAAAATGAGGAAATAAATGTCTTCGTTACGAAAAAGTGAGTTCAGTTATTTGTTGTCTTAATGTCCTTTGCGGCGTATACTGCATACAACCTGTGGGCCCCACGTGTAAGTTATTCGCCTTTACATAAACTATTATTACCATATCGAGGTCTTCGAATTAGGTTACACCAATAAGTGTGGGCCACTTTCAAAACAGGTAATCGTTTGTCTATAATTTGAATATAATTTTACACTAAATATATTCATATTTACTTGCCTTCCCACGAGGGTAAAGTAAGACACGAGGTCGGTTTTTTAATATGGGGAAAATCCAGCTACCCAAGAAGGGACACTCTGGATAGGAAGAAACATAAAAATTGTCTCAGTCTAGAAGGAATTATCGTTCACTGACAATGGACAGAAAATGTGAAGTGCAGTATCAGAGGAGATACTACACTTTGTTCCTAGCCAAAATACAAAGTTTATCTTAGTAATGCGATTATTTTGAAAGTTTTATTTAATGGTCTTGTCTTTCAGCATTTTTTCTGAATTCATCTAATTCCATCTAAAAATGTCCTGAACTATAATCGTTCTTAATCAAAGTGTCCAAACAATATATTTACGAAAATATAGAATTTATTGATAAATCATCTATTTTTTAAAATATATAGATTGCCGAGAAATTTCTCGATTAAATATAAATAAAATGAGTTTTCGAAAGAATTTGGACCAAATTACCTACTTCTAACGAATAAACAGCCGGAGAAAGCCGAATGAAACAAAGCGGTATTCAAACAAAAGCAAACAAAAAAATTAAACGTATTTTTGTTTCATGAAGAATATTTTTCGAACGAAGAAAATGAAACAACTTTTCTAATTGTTTCACCTTAGTTATTTTCATGGAAAGTGTTCGACTGAGCTTCAATCTATGGTCCCCCCCCTCGCCAAACTTTCACAAGAAACACTCGTCTAGCTGTAAACACTATCAATAATTCCCCCCCACTCTTTATCTGTGCCTAAACCTAAACGTAGATTCCATGAACAAAGCTTCTTTCTTAGAACTGCACTGTGGAATTGTCTTCCGTTTTCCTGCTTTCCGGCTGACTACAATATGGTTGTCTTCATTCAAGTCTAACGTAAATAAGTTCTTGGTGAGCCGTTCCATATAAGTTATCAAATTTACCAAATTTTCATTACTAATGATTACTATATTGCCCAATTTCTACTGTACACTCTGTAACCCTTATCCTTGAGTGGCCTCTTGGCCTTGATAATGTGGTGATTCCTATGTAAAAAAAAAGAAAAAAAAAGTTTTTTTTTATTTATTAAGCTGAAAAACACATTAGTCCTTTTATTTGATTATTTAAAAAAAAAAATTTGTTGTTGCTTGAAAGGGTCTCTGTCGTCGGCAAACAGTCGATTAGTACATAGTTTTGGGTTAAAGCTTTAGTCATTCTCTCTATATTTGTTTTACTTTCAAAACTAGCCATTCTCTATACGGTTCATTTAGTCTAAAAGAATAGTCATCTTCTGTACATTTCGTTTACATTTAAAAACAATTCATCCTCTGTACATTTTATTTACTTCCAAAAGCATTTACATTTAAAACCCAGTTCTTTTCTGTCAGCTGCTAGCTATATTTTTTTCGCGGCTTTTGATTCGAAAAGGCTTCGTTTGTTTTCAGCTAGTTCTAGAACTCTTCTCAAGAAAAGGTCTGTTTAGTTTGGTTCGAATCGTTGTAAGCGTATTATAGAATATTCTCCACTATTAATCCCTGTTCTTAATCTTAGCTAGCTTATAAAATATTCAAAAAGGAAAAAAAGAATATGTGCAAGATATTACTTTCAAAACTTTGGCTATAAACAAAGTGGAGTATCTGATTAGATGCTGCACTTCATCTGTGGTCAGTTCGATCAGTGAAGAAATCATACTAGACTTAAGAAAATTTGAATTTTTGTTCCAATCTAGATAACCCTTTGTTGAAGGAGCTATATTTTCCTCAACATTAAAAACCGATCTTCTATATAATTTTGCCCCTGTGGGAAGGCGAATAAATATTTTATATGAGTGCATTCATTTGCACGCAAACTACAAATGAGACTGGTAATAAACATGTAATCACGCACCCCGTCCATCATGCACACAAGATTAAAAAACATTTTTTTTTTCAAAATATTAACAATGACGATTGACGAGTTAAAAGTGCGTTCCAACTAAAGTAAATGAAAACCATTTTTCACAGAAGTCGCATATTAAAATCGTTTTCTCGTATTTTCATCCTAAGGAAATTAGTACTGTTTTCAACCGTCAATCTATCTATCTCAGTCCCTATCCTCGAATAATAAAAAAAAAGAAGTTATTCGTAAAATTAATTAATGCTTTTGGAAAGGTTAAGAAATTAGTAGCGAATATTTACATCAATATTGAATCCTAAATAAATAAAATCTTATACACTCGTGTCAAGACATTCTTGTCAAAAAATATTATTTTGGAATAAGTTCTAAATAAATCGGTAGTCAACATGGCTTGTTCAGGTTGTCACAACCGGCATAGAAACTCTGAAGCGGTCGTGTTTTTTTGATCGTATTTCGAGTAGGTGTCGACAGAACAGACTATAGGTCTGCTAGGTTGCTATTGTTTTCCAAACTCACGGTGTCCGTTTCAGACAGTTAGCTTCCACGGTTGTCTTTTTCATGGAATTGTCCACCAGGCACTGTTGCAGTCGAAGACAGTATTCAGATTCACGAGCTGCCTCTTTGTGCCACTCAAACCTGGGTGATTTTAAGATCGATGTTTTTCTCCACCTCCCCTACCTACGCTGGGAAGGTATGACACAAAGTGGGATTCGATACCTCCATTCAGTCTCAAAAGACTAAGAATACCCCCTGTATGGGCAGCTTCGCATGTGATGTAACAAAAATGTGTAAGGAAAGTCCTTTAAAAAAAAAAAAAAAGAATTACTGTGCCCTCAGTAGATGTATAAGGAAAAATTCAAGATGGCGCCCGACTCTCTCTTTAACACGGTAAGTTCAGGAAAAGATGTTATAAATGTTGCAGCAATTCAATAAACATTATACACCGGTTCTGCACGGAATCCAACAACGGTAAAATATCTTCACACGGCACAAGAAGCAACAGCCACACGATTCCCCAGCCAACTCAATCGTCGCTCTTCCCACGTCTTTTCCATCACCCGCTTTTATCGTCGTTCTAGGCCGGCTAAATTTGAATATTCCGAGAATTCGTGTGACTTTGCGAGACATCATACTTTACAAAAGACGGCGGCCGCCATCTTGGTCTTTCTTTTCTATTTTTGGTCGGTAACGCTGAGCTGGTCTCGAGGTAAGTCTTTTTCCCCTCATCCGTCTCTCCCACATACCCACACAACATGCAAACACGCGGGCGCTTATCTCCTGGATGCATGTTACACTCCCCCCTGATCTGATGATCACATAGAGAGCACTGGGGGGTGGCCTTTTAGTGCGTGTGCTTCTGCGAAGAGGTACATTCACTGTTTCAGATTCGGGCTCTGGATCTGGTTCCGCCTCATCAGATGAAGTATCGCTATCAGTCTCTGGAGGGGGCTCACTGAATCCGTGCATCGGCAGCTCATCGCTAGACGCTTCACTGCTTTCTTCTGTAGTTGTGTGACGCACCTCGGTAGCTGGGTGAAGATCTCGCACGTCGCGGGGTCCATTGACCAAAACAGACTGCTGGCTAATCACTCCAGATATTTGTCCTTGCTTAAACTTGTCGGTGCACCGATTTCCTGGGGGCCGCACCTACACTGGATGTCCCACTTCATATCTGTTATATGTTCCCTTGTTGGCTGGCTACGTAGTGTTGATTCCCTTCACTCCGACTCGATACGTGTAAATAGCATTCGCAAGTGCGGTTGAAGGGGACGTCCCGTCCTTTGGCGTAATGTTGTACCAATATGTGGCTTCCATAATAGTACATCGCTTCCTGGCAGCAATTCTCTTGATGCTGCGATGGCTTCTTTCAGCAATGCCATTTCCTGACGGCACATGTGCACATCGCAACCGTAGTCGGACACCTCACTCATCTAACAACTGCCGGACTTGCTGGCTACAAAACGCTGCATCATTGTCAGTCCGGAGCTCTTCCGGCGCACCTCGCTCAAAAAAAATGGATGATAGGTGGCGAACAACATTTGCTGAATCCTGTCTGGTCATCTGCCGCCACACCGCAAATCTCGTACGCCCGCAATCAATGAGAGTTAGAAAGGGCTTGCCACTGTAATGGGTAATATCCATGGCCAGCCGCTGCCACACACTCTCAACTTCCAAGCGACCCTTCTGCCATCGCTCTGGTGCAGGATCAATAGACTGGCAAGCCTCACAATTTCTGACGATCTGTCTGACATCCATCTTGGTCACTGCTGGGTATACGCGCCTCACAAAATAAAGGGTCCTCTTGATACCCGGATGTCCGCACTGTGCATGAATTGTTTGTATTTGACATGGGTCGATTGCAACTGCACAAGATCGAGCAGTAATCTCCATTCCCATCTTCGCGGCTTCATACCATTTGTGAGGTACTCGGGTCAGTTGGTCAGCACGATTACAATGTGATGGCACCAGAGTGACGCTCAGTGATAGCCCATACTCAGATACCAGGTTTTTTAGCGTGTCTAGCCTTCTCCGTATTAACATTTCGCTTGCTGCCTTGGTACGGATTCGTGTCCGTCCTGAAAGTGTGTCAGACACCCAGTGGTAGACACAGAGAGAATCTGTGTATAAGGTCAACTTCTTAGACTGCCACTGCAGGGCCAGATTTACCCCCTTTACAACAGCGTCCAGCTCTGCCAGGTTGATATGCTGAGAATCTGTTACGGGCCGCAGCCAACACGCATCCTCGAACACGTTTCCTCCTTGCTCCAACGATACTCCCAACGCCAAAGAACTGGCATCAACCCACACACCTACGTTGTCTCTGTTAACACACCACCGCCCATAGGCAGGGTCCTTCTTGTTCACTCTCTCCAGTGTCTCTTTAATCATCAGAGTTAGTAGGACATCATCGGATATGTCATCCCAACCTGTGGTTGTTAAATTTGCTCTGCGTTTAATTACACCAACAGCTGCGCGGAGCCAGCCACAGACCGGTAAGTGACCAACAAGTTTTCCACACCAAGAAAAAACGGTCCGCCTTGTAATGAGGTTGGGGATGCTTGGAATTTCACTGCCACGCCTCCATTGTAGGGTGCCATCTTCTTCATAAACATCCAATCCCAATACACGTGCTCCTTCCCTTAAACGTTCGGGATTCTTGCATTCCAGACCAAACTGAGCCAACTTTTCTTTGACACACGACGCAGACTGTACATCTTCATTGACGTATACGTCATCAATGTAAGCTGACGTTGAGTCCCTCATGGGCTTTTCTTGGGACAATACTGTGTTGACAATAGTCTTCATGATCTGTGGTGCCACATTTAGGCCAAAGCCGAGGCGTGTAAGGCAGTATCTCTGCACCTGGAACCAAACTGTCTGGAACGGCCACAACGTCTCATCAACTCGCACCTGTAAATAGGCTTTTCGCAAATCCAATATCGAAACATTAGTGCCTTTCTGACACCATTCCCTCAACTTGCTGGCGCATATGTCAGCATCGGCAGTGTAGGCATCAATATGCTTGTTAAGCTCCCTATAGTCCAGCATGGGTCGTACTTTCGACTTGTTATGCTGGACTACTGCCATCAAGGGTATTAGACCCTTGGGAGGCCCAAGCTTGTCCTCAGGGTAGGGGATTAACCAGCCATTTTGGATCCACGCCTTTAGTTCTCTTTCGTATTCTGCTCGGGCCTCACTGGGTATAGGGTACTCTGCAACCCCATTCTTGAGTTTAGTCGGTGCCATTCCCTCGGTCCACTTCCAAGATGCAATCCAGGCCCTCTTGCGCGAGTCGTAGTCCACTGTAAAATCCGGCTGATCAATATGGAGCGCTGCACACACTGGGGCCTCCAAGAATCGCACCTTTCCATCCCGATGAATTGCGACTCCCCCCAGCGCCTTGATGGCATCGTATCCGAGCAACAGGTCAAACCCCAGGAGATTTCCTTGGGTCACGAGCACATTGATCTTAGTGGCTGCACCGGTGTCCGTGTAGATCTTGACAGTTCCAGCTCCACAGCATGTCTGGGTCTCGCCTCCTATCGTGGTGACTTTGATCTTCCTCTTAGTCCAACTTGGACACAGCCTGGCGCTCACTATAGTATGAAAACAGCCTGAGTCGAGAAGTGCTGAGCAGGGTATCCTGTTTACGTAGACGGTCATCACTGGTTGAGCCTTGTTCAAATTTTGCTCGGGGAGCAGGGTGGCGCTGACGTCCTCTCCCCTGATACGTTTCCCGCACAGTTTTGGGCTAGATGCCCCAATCCGCCACAATTAAAACAGCGCACACGCCCCCTGTTGTGCAATTCCTTGCAAAATGTCCGCGTCGGCCGCAGCAAAAACATTTCCCATTGCTTGCAGGGTTCTGATTCGGAATCTCCTGAGCGCCAATCTGTGTCGCCATCACAACTGGTTCCCCCAGGTCCTCCTCATCTTTGATGATGGCTCGAGCACGTTCCATCAAGTGTTCCATGGTCGTTGTTGAAACGCTGGTTGAGGCTCTCAGTAGCTGCTTCACCCGAGTGGGAAGGCCCGCCACAAACGCATACGCGAGCGTCCGCTCCGACACCCCTCCACCGAATGGAACTACGAGTTTCTTTAACTCAGTGAAGAAAACGTCCACGCTTTCCTCCGGTAGAAGTTTTCTGGAAGCAAATTTTTCATAGGCCGTACAAGGATCCATGGGAAATGCCTTGTACAGCACAGCTTTAATTGCGGTGACATCTCCCTTTTCGGCAGCACTGAGTTGCTGATATACACTCAAGGCACCCCCAGCCAATCTCAAGGGAATCACAGTGTGTACCCTTTTCACCTCACAAAGGTCGCACGTCAGCTCGACCCTTTCAACCCAGTCGACGATGGACGTGGACCCGTCAAACTCGGGTATGAGCTTTAAGTCGAATTTCGACTCGGTCATAGTCCTAGAGGCCAAATGGCCGAAATAGCTTGTAACAAAAATGTGTAAGGAAAGTCCTTTAAAAAAAAAAAAAAAAGAATTACTGTGCCCTCAGTAGATGTATAAGGAAAAATTCAAGATGGCGCCCGACTCTCTCTTTAACACGGTAAGTTCAGGAAAAGATGTTATAAATGTTGCCGCACTTCAATAACCATTATACACCGGTTCTGCACGGAATCCAACAACGGTAAAATATCCTCACACGGCACGAGAAGCAACAGCCACACGATTCCCCAGCCAACTCAATCGTCGCTCTCCCCACGTCTTTTCCATCACCCGCTTTTATCGTCGTTCTAGGCCAGCTAAATTTGAATATTCCGAGAATTCGTGTGACTTTGCGAGACATCATACTTTACAAAAGACGGCAGCCGCCATCTTGGTCTTTCTTTTCTATTTTTGGTCGATAACACTGAGCTGGTCTCGAGGTAAGTCTTTTCCCCTCGTCCGTCTCTCCCACATACCCACACAACATGCAAACACGCGGGCGCTTATCTCCTGGATGCACGTTACATGTGAGGCAAGGGTTGTGAATCGTCAACCTCAATCGGCACTGTTTGAGTCCAATGGCAGGGACAAGTCTAGGACGCCTGAAAACAATTCCGAGATAAGTGGAGTGTACACACAGCACTTGGAAGACCTAAATGGTCACCAATTTAGTTGCTTAACTTCAATAATCCAGTGGGAACCGGTGTGTCAACTTGCCATACTTGAAAAGATAGCGCCCTAGATAAACAGCACGTTGGCATGAAAAAATGCCTGAGCAGCCTCATCAGAATATTCCGGTAAGGGCGCTTAAGGTTATTAGCAATTCTATCACGTAAAAGGTGGCTTTCACATGAGAAAATGACATGTGCAGAATTAAAAAAAAAAAAATCCAAGGAGTTGTTATTGAAAAATATGCAAACAAATGAACGATTTTAGGCCGATTTTACTCTTATAATACCCTCTAGGGGGCACCCAGACTTATCCTGGAAAATTTGTTCTTGCGATAATTTACTTTCACCATGACTAATGTTTGTGCAAGATTAAATAAAAAAACAATGTGTGGTTATTGAGGAAAATGTGAAGAGACGAACAGGAGTGTATTACTAGTTCTAATCCCTCCAATAAAGGACGTTGCCTCCACATATACCGGTTCTTATTCACAAAGATTATGTTGCTATACCGTTTCTTTCTCTCTCTTATACACCCATATATATATATATATATATATATATATACGAAGTAATCTTCTGAAATAATGAATAGACTCCTATAATTTTTTTATTTATTTAAAAAGAAAATACAACTTTTTTTATATATGGGTAATGGAATTGCATTCACCAGCAAAAGATCTAGCTAATTTACATATTCTTTAAATATTCATTTTACTTGAGTCCCTATTAGTTTTTTCGGTTTTCTGTAAGGATAATTATCTTTAGTTAACTATTACATGTAATTATATCAATGCAGATATTCTACAGGATTTATACTTGTGTAATATTTGCGTGAAAACATTATTGTAAACACAAAACTCCTTCCATATAAATTTATGTATATATTTTTGTTTTTCAAAAAAAAAAAAAAGATTCCCTATCAAACTTCTAGAGTTTTGGTCTACAGACATGAAACTTCATATAAAAGGTATTTGAACCCATGCGAAACTTTATGCTTGGGTTTTTGCCCGGGAAAATCGGTGCAAAATCGGAGAAACTTAAAAAAAAAAACTTTAAAAAAAATGAAATTAGCCAGATGAAGGTCGAACGTCGATATTACGAAGATGTATGCATAACGTAGTAGCTACTGGTTCAGGTTTTAATTTTTAGCCTTGCAACAAACATATCTTCATAGCTCAGTCATTTACAGCAGGGGAAAAATAAACCATAAGCTAAACATCTGGGTTTCAATTCTCCGTAGTGCCGCACAAGTCATTTTTCTTTTTAAATCATTACCATATATTGGATCCAATATAATATAATAAATCCGAACTCTGCATTAATCAAAATATAATATTTAAATGTATTTTATGATTGGGCAATGACGGTCACCCTTATATATATATATATATATATATATATATATCAGTAACGTGTGCCAAATCTGAAGTCCAAATAGTAATCTCAAAATTATTTTTTCTATTCATCCTAATCAATAGCTTACTATTATATGCGATTAATGTCTTTTAGCTAAATTATATCAATTTCTAAGTTATTTACCTCAGTTTCAATTCTAACCATGTTAAGAGCCTTATTTAACAAAGAAAGATATATAGAGAGAATCTCTATCAATAAATTTGTTAGTACTGCTCAGATTTTCAACACAAAAAATGACCTCAATCGACGAACTCCGAAATTCATGGTGTATATATCAGTAGAATACAAAATTTATGACATATTCTGTAATCCTTCTTCAAAAAGTAAAAAATATACAAATATTTATCCCCGTGCGCAGTAATTTATGGTCTAATATCTTATCGCTAACACTAATTCTATATTAATTTGCTATAAGCAAGAAAACAACAAAATAAACTTTTCTTTTTCCTTGCCTTCTATAGCATGCGAAAATAATTGGATTCGAAACGCATATATGTTTTAAAGATGTATTCAATTATCAAAAGATATGATACAAATTTAGCTGAAGTTCTACCAGAGATCATATTTTGAGTTAAATTCTTAATTTCTTCAGAAAAATATATTAATCTGAACAGGACATAATCTTTAACTTTAAAATACACAGAGGTTTCGCCTGAAGCATGTACAATCACCATAGAGATACAGAATGTTCTAGTTCTTATATCTCTACAATTATATAAATGCAACTTTGTCTCTGTGAGTTTCTTCCTTATAGATTCCGAAACGACTGAATAGATTATTTTTAAATTTACAGAGCTTTAGTGTATAAGTCTGGGAGTGATCTTAGTTTAGTTTTGTCTCAGCATACCCCCGATCATTCCCAATAATCGAAACCGTTATTTTAATTTATCTATCATCGGTAAAGCCATTTTTTCCATGTCGTCGCTTCGCGACCATTATAGAAAAATGAGCCGTGAAAATTCTACTACTGTGGGTAAGTTGATAACCTGTTTTTTTTTTTTGGGGGGGGGTATGACGTGGTCAGTAGATTAAAACTCTGCACGTAAATTTCTTAATTTTTTTCCCCATTAACTGCAAAGAATTTTATAAGACTTGAAAATTTACGTTTTTTTTTTTGTTTTTTTATGACGTGGTCTGTAGGTTCAAACCCAGCACGTAAATTCCTTAACGCCTTTTATCACTTACTGAAAATAAGTTCATATAAAATAATTTTGTAAAAGAAACAGTAGGTTCTCTGCAGTGCAATGTAGAATAACATTTTGAATTAAGTTAGTGCATGGAGGCAATTTCACGGATTTCGATGGCAATAAAAATATCGGAGTGTGAAATATTGGTTGATCATCATCCAATCTCGGGCAACGTCAGGTTTCCTTTCTAGTTATAGAATAAAATCGATGTTTTGTCTCTTTGTAATAGGATTACCGTTATAATTTTTGAAGTCAACTTTTGTTTAAACATATACACACATATACATACACATTATATACATTAGTTATCATTCCAAAAGCTAATAAAATGAAATCAATTCACACTTATAAATTTTTTATTAGTTTTTACTTTTAAGCAGACATATGAAATTTTCATTGCATATATTATAATTATATATAATGAAAACTATTTAAAAAATGATAATAAAAATGTATGCCTGAATTGATTCCAGTTTTGGGCTTTTGGAATGATAACAAATAGTATAAATGCACTAAGGTTGTTTTATATTTCAATTAATTTATGGACTTAACTGATAATTGGCTGAAGTTGTTCCAAATGGAATCGAAAGAAAATTTTAGTGGTGTCTTTAGATTCCTTGAAAATTTTTACTTCTATTGACTTTTCAATAGAGATATTATAGAAATTTAAAAAAAAATGGGACAAACAATTTATATCAGGGCTGCGTGGGTGAGGGTTAGAAATTATTCAAAGGTTCTCATTAATTCCTGCGCATCACTGTAGTATATTTTGGTGTTTTTAATCGTAATAGT
The DNA here is from genome assembly GCF_053919585.1 of Euprymna scolopes. NCBI lineage: Eukaryota > Metazoa > Mollusca > Cephalopoda > Sepiida > Sepiolidae > Euprymna > Euprymna scolopes. Next base: position 52,203,967 of record NC_136503.1, on the reverse strand, counting down.
TTTACCAGCATTGGGTAATCAATCACATTAGTAATTTTCAAAATAATGTTCTCGTTATTTATTTCTCTAAAACTTAACATTACGTATAGAACAGAATACTTAACAGTCAAGATATTATAAAAAATAAAATAATTATAGCGACCTCAATTAGATTAAATTTTCTACAACGTGTAGCAACTGATTGGAGAATTTTTTTATGTCAGAATCCAATTTTCATGTCCGTGTGTTGCATCACTACAAAAAATGCCAATCAATATTTTTCTTTATCTTTGCTAAACCTAGGCATTAAAGTGTGTTTCTTTGTTTTTAACGAAGAGAGAAATGGCTTACCTTTCTAACATTGGATTACTAATAGAGTAAAAAAAAAATTTTACTCTCTTGTTAGTATTGAATTAATCAGAAATAAGGCATCACTTCATCGACTATTTGGTTTTCATGTGTCGACAAGATACACGAATTTTAAGATAAAAATAAGAAAAAAAAAACAACAAAAAACTTAGTTTCCACACGCAAAGTATTGAATTTTACCGCATTTGGTATAAATTATTTGTCATTTTTTTGTCGTTTACACGTTCTCGCCTGTTAACTATTCTGGACATTTGCCATTTAGGGACGAGTAGAGGAGGTGCTGGGGATGCTCAAGCACCTACTCCTTTCATTTCTGTTTTAAAAGTGCCCTTTTCAGGGGAATGTATTATAGGCTTGTCTGGTGCTACCAGATCAGGCTGTCTATTGGCTTCCTGAGACGAAATGCATCTACATTGATTTGTTTTTGTTTTCTATTCCCTTTTGTAAAACCTAATTATGTTCTACGAAAAACAAAAACAAAAACCCTCCTTCTCCCCTCCCTCCTTTCTTTTTCCTTCCCTACTTCCCGGTTGACTCTGTCTGCGGGGCATTAGAATATGCCAACTGCCCCCCTGCAGAGGGTATAAGTCCCTCAATGGGGCCACCTGTTGACCGTGGGTGGCATCCCGTAAGGCTTACAAACGGAATCCTGGTGGTTGAGTAGATCATGTCCAGGATATTTTAAGGACATGAGATGCAACACACCTCTTTGGCCCTTACTTAAGCTAAGACGGGCGGTTGGATAGGCCCGATCCAATCAATCGGTTGGTCACGCCTAGCCCTAAATCAGACAGACATAACAAGAAAATATGCTTGCACTTCCCACACTATACAATAAACTGATTTAGTAAGCGGTGGCTGGAGGGCCAATCAACTTGCTGAATAATGGACTAAACACGACTGAAAAACTGAAATTCTTACTGAAAACGAGGCCTTCAGAAAGAAATTGAAGAACCACAGGTGCTTGAATCCACCAGCAAGAAGAGTATACTTTTCCTGTATCCCTGTTGGGTTGGGGCGAATGGGTATCCCCCCCAACACTTCCCATATAGGACTCCGAGGTGGGTGGGGAGCATGAAAAATGAAACAAACCAAATATATTTATGGAATCCAGAAAGCCTCAAAAAAGAAACCACACCGAAGTATCTGATGCCAGTAGTTCTGACACTGAAACAGAGCTTCATCAAAAAAACCAGAATGTTCCCCGCTTCATAGTTATAGAAGCAACTGAAGGGGAACCAATAACCAAAATATCCCCATTCAAAATTGAAAAGATTCTATCTAGCATCAAACCTAAAATGGTTAAAAAACAAAATAATGGTACATTACTTCTCGAAGTAGAAAACCAAAAATATGCCGTTGAAATTTCCAAATGGAAACGTTTTAACAATCAAAATGTTAAAATTTACCCTCACAAATCTCTGAACATTAGCAAAGGCGTAATCAGGAGTACTGAATTATCACTGTGCCCCTTGGGAGAAATTCAGACTAATCTACAAAAACAAAACGTCACTGACGTTAAAAGAGTCCAAATTAATAAACTTGGCGAAATAATAAAAACAAATACTTACATTTTAACTTTCAATACTCACCAAATTCCAAACAAAATTAAAATAGGGTATGAAATGGTAAACGTTGAACACTACATACCAAACCCACTCAGGTGTTACAATTGCCAGAGATACGGACACCATCGAGACCGGTGTACCCGCCCTCCAATATGTATAAGGTGCGGAGATAATGAACCTCATACAGACTGTAAAAAAGAGCCAAAATGCATCAATTGTCAAAAAGGCCATAGCGCCAATTTAAAAGAATGCGACAAATGGAAGAGTGAAAAAGAAATCAACAAAATAAAATATACAAAAAATATTACCTTCCAAGAAGCTTGCAAACTATCAGAAAATGCAAAATATTCTGAAATAACAAAAAAAACATACAGCAAACTACCAAACCAAATAAACAAACAAAAATAAATTCACTCAACATTAAATCCGAGGACATTATTAAATTACTTAATGAAATGAAGGAACTTATGGAAGAATTTAAAAAAATTATAAAACAATTCAACAATGAAAAAAAAGTTCCTATAACTGAACAAACCTCTCAAGCTAAAACTAAATCAAATAAACCCATAAAACCCCAAAATACAACACCCATAGAAACATCTCCACTTACAGAGGGGAAAAAACAGACACCAAAATATGCCCATGAAGAGAAAAGAAATAAACCTCCACTCAAAAAAGAAACTAAAACAAAACTAGACAGATCACGCTCAAGTTCCAGACCAAGAATCCCTACACAAAACAGATTTGAAGAAATGGACATAGAAGACCGAAGATCTGATACCAATGACTAACAAAAAACAAAAAATAATCCAGTGGAACAACAACATGAATGAACTGCTTCTGCTACTAGCGCAGGAGCGCCCTGCAGTGGTGTGTCTTTAAGAAACTTTTCTGAAACCAGGAGACAAAATTAATATTAAGCAATATGAAATTTTTAATTTCACTCATAACTTTGGGGGCAGGGCCTCCGGGGGAGTAACAATTCTAATCAGAAACGATATACCCCATAGCAAAATAAACATAACAACCAATATCCAAGCAATTGCTATTAATGCCACACTACATAAACCAATGACAGTATGTTCAATACCTCCAAACGATGACATAAATAAAAACGAGATTAAAAAATTGATTGATCAATTACCCAAACCTTTCGCCCTATTAGGAGATTTCAATAGTCATAACATACTATGGGGATGTAAAGACACCAATAAAAAGGGCAAAACGTTGGAAGAATTTATCAATGAAAACGATATATGCTTCCTCAACGATGGAACACCTACACACATTAACCCAACTGGTGGAAACCATTCAGCCATGGACCTTAGCTTGTGTGATCCATCACTATATATGGACTTAACCTGGAAAGTATATGATGACACTTGCTGCAGTGACCATTTTCCATTAGTAATAGAAATTCCAGAATTTAACAGCGAAAAACTCCCCAGATGGAAGCTAAATAAGGCCAACTGGCAATTATACAAAGAAAAATGTCGACATAAGTTGAATGATTCAGAGACAAACAACACTGTAGAATTTTTTACAGAAACACTAGTAGAAATTGCAAATGAATGCATCCCTAAAACTTCAGCATCTAATCGGTACAACAGACCCTGGTTTGACAATAAATGTCGGGAATCCATCAAATTGCGAAAAATTGCACTGAAGAAATTTCAGAAACAACCCACAACTTCAAATTTGATAGAATACAAATTAAATAGAGCTAAAGCTCGTAAGGTAATAAAAGCAGCTAAAAAAGAGAGTTGGGAAAAGTATGTCAATAAACTAAATTCCTCTACAGAACCGAGAGTAGTATGGGAGATGATTAGAAAAATTTCAGGTAAACATCAATCAACACCAATTAAACACCTGCTTAAAAACAACATCAGAGTAACCGATGAAAAGAATATAGCAGACCTACTAGCCGAAACTTTTTCTCAAAACTCATCTAACCAAAACCATAACTTTAAATTTATAACAATTAAACAAAATATCGAACAATACAAACTAAACTTTAAATCAAAAAACCTAGAAGATTATAATAAACTACTTACATTAACTGAATTAGAAGATTCTATCAAAAGATCCCACAACACAGCCGTAGGACCTGATGAAATCCATTACGAATTCCTGCAACAACTCCCTTTGGAATCATTGAAGTTGCTACTAAAAATTTACAACAAATTATGGACAGAAGGTGAATTTCCTGACTCGTGGAGGCAAACCACAATAATAGCAATACCAAAACCAGGAAAAGACCATTCGAATCCACAAAACTACAGACCAATCTCACTGACTAGCTGCTTGTGCAAAATAATGGAGAGAATGATAAATGATAGATTGGTTTGGAACCTAGAAACCAACAACCTTATCTCCAACCTACAATGTGGATTCCGTAATAAGAGAAGCACAACAGATCACTTGGTTAGATTGGAAACAGCCATAAGGGAAGCCTTTATTAGAAATGAGCACCTATCAGCAGTATTTTTTGATCTGGAGAAGGCCTACGACACTACGTGGAAATATGGAATTATGAGAGACTTGCACGAATTCGAACTAAAAGGCAGACTCCCACAATTTACAAAAGGATTTTTATCTGACCGAAAGTTTAGAGTCCGCATTGGAACTACTTACTCAGACACCACAAATCAAGAGGAAGGAATACCTCAAGGTAGCATTTTATCTGTGACACTGTTCAATATTAAAATGAACAGCATAGTGAAATGTTTGGACCCTGGTGTTGAGGGATCTTTATATGTAGATGACCTACTGGTGTTCTGCAGATCAAAGTATATATGCACCATCGAACGCAAACTCCAACACTGCTTAAATAAATTAGACAAATGGGCAATGGAAAATGGATATAAATTTTCCCAATCAAAAACCAAATGCGTTCATTTCTGCCACATGAGAAAACTTCATAATGATCCTACATTGAAGCTTGGAAGAACAATAACCCCCACCGTAGAAGAACACAAATTCCTGGGCCTTATATTTGACAAAAAACTGTCATTCATCCCCCACCTGAAGAATCTAAGAAATAGTTGCAACAAAAGACTGCAACTACTACGGGTAATAGCCCATACAGAATGGAGAGCCGATCAAGAAACACTAATGAAATTATATAGGACTTTGATAAGATCAAAACTCGACTATGGTAGTTTTATATACCAATCAGCCAGAAAGTCCTGCCTAAAGATTTTAGATCCAATCTGCCATGGAGGACTGAGGTTAGCTCTCGGTGCTTTTAGAACATCCCCAGTTGAAAGCCTCCATGCAGAGGCCAATGAAATCCCTATAAATATAAGGAGTCAAAAACTGGGTGCACAATATTACACTAAATTAAAAGCACAACGAAATAATCCAGCATATGAAGCTACATTCAATCCGAGATATAAAGAGGCATTTGAAGCAAAAAGAAAGGCCATAAAGACCTTTAGTCTTAGAATGAAAGCAATACTGCAGGAATCAGAAATGACTGTAGAAAATATCCAAGAACATATACTACCTAAAACCCCACCTTGGATACTTAAAAAACCAAAAGTAATCTTAAACTTGAATGAACTCCCAAAAGCGAAATCCCACCCTAATATCTACCACGAAAAAGCCTATGATATTCTCCTAAAATATCCAGACCATCTACCTATTTTCACCGATGGCTCTAAAGACCATAATAGAGTGGCATGTGCTGCCGTGTCGAATGAAAAAACTCTTAAAAAAGAAAGCTCTATTTTTACTGCCGAAATATGTGCCATCGACCTCGCACTCAGCATTATAGAAAAAGATGAACATAGGAAATTCCTAATCTTTTCAGATTCACTTTCCGTTTTGACATCTCTGAATAACAAAAAACTTGAAAACCCACTAATCATCAAACTAACAAATAGAATTGATTCATTATCCGAACACAAAGAAATATTTATATGTTGGATCCCAAGTCACATTGGGATAAGAGGAAATGAAAGAGCCGACTTAGCGGCCAAATCAGCTCTAAACTTAAAACCAGATACAATAAACATACCATATACTGACTTCAAACCCAAAATTAATCAATTAATTCATGCAAAATGGCAACGACAATGGAATAACAACACAAATAACAAATTATACCAAATCAAACCCATACTGGAAAAATGGAGACAAACTTCCCCCAAATCCAGAAAAGAACAAGTCGTTATAACTAGAATACATATTGGCCATACAAAACTCACACACTCCTTCATTCTAAAACAAGAACAACAACCACAATGCCCATTCTGCCAGAAAACTTGCACCATTAAACATCTTTTTGTGGAATGTAGAGCTCTAGATAAAGATAGAAAACAATACCTCAAACACAACAGCATGAAAAAACTTTTCGAAAACAACTGTCTAGAGGAAATATTATCCTTTTTAAGAGTAACAAGGATCTTTACAAAAATATAAATCATTCTCTGAATCAACCCAACTAAACCTTATGAATGAATATATGAGGATATATAAAACTTAAAAAAAAAAAAAAAAAAAGATCGTTAGATATTAAAACAAACAAAACTATTGAACTATACAGAATTGATTGATACTCGACGTCATAAAGTTCTTTGAATACATAATTTTTTTTTTTTTTTAATCCTGAGTTTGGCATTGAATAACCTGAAAGGGGTTGATGTGCCGTTAAGCTAAAACAAAACCAAACCAAACCTATAGGCTTGTGCCCAACCGAGGCATCGTTTTTTTTCATTTGAGCACCTGCCCTTAAAATGTTCTGTACACGTCACTGTTGCTATTAGAATTTTTTAGTGAAAGATTGAGCTTTATGTAATTAGACTGATGACAGCGGCGTGATTTGAACCCATACTTTAGAAGACCGAGGCATATAGCGTCTTTCAAAAAAATAAAAATAAATAAATAAAAATAAATAAATAAATAAAATCGCGGTAGCTGTAAAAAAAAACAAAGGATTGTTAACTGCCAATCAAAAATGAGTACTTAGCATCGAAGTGTAATACATTAAGACACCAAAATAGGGAAAAATATTAAAAACAAAAACAATGGTAACCTGTCAATAATGCCTAATTATGTTATAGAAAAAAAACTCTTACATTCTGACAAATAAAATTATCTTTCCATTCGATCTGTCTACACAACAGAGATTTGCGTTGCTTGAAAACATCAAAAAGAAAGCACAAAACTTAAATAGACAAAGCTTTCCATTAACGATGATTTCAGCAGCTTCTGTATTTCTTTTTTCTCTGGGTTGAGTCTATATAATTGTCTTACTCGACTGATGTACATTTAAAACAGAGCTTCACCACATACTTGAAAACAAAATTCCAGCACTTATTTCCTCCTATGTCTGAAAACACACTATGCAGCATACAAATATCTGTGCGTGATGTTGCCAAGCTAATCAAAAACCTTGATTCCAGTAAAGCAATTGGCCTTGATGGTATCCCTATTATAGTGTCCAAAAAGCTTCAACCAGAACTAGCTCTCATACTTACAAAGCTGTTTAAGCACTGTCTTAAGGAAAATTGATTCCCAACACCCTGGAAAACCTCATCAGTATGCCCTATATTTAAAAATTCCAGTGATCAGTCATCTCCCTCTCAATACAGACCAATCAGTCTCCTGTGCGCCATGAGTAAGTTGCCGGAGTCTGTTAAATAGAGAAGCAGGCAACCACCTCAGCAAAAATAACCTTCTTAGTGACATGCAATATAGTTACCGTCCTGTTAAATATACAGCAGCTGTGCTAACGGTTACATCTCATAGGATTAGCGAATCTCTTGACAGAAGCTCCCTTCCTAGAGCAATTGCTCTTGACATATCAAAAGCCTTTGATAGGGTATGGTATAGAGGTCTACTTCACAATATCTCTGGCTATGGTATAGCTGAAAATGTTTTTTCAATTATTAAATCATTTCTGTCTGATAGGTTCATAAGAATAGTGGTTGATGGGAAAAAATCCGAAGCTCACAGTGTTAATGCTGAGGCCTCTCAGGGGTCCATTCTAGGCCCAACTCAATTCCTGATCTGCATCAATGATCTCCCAAATCACATCCTAAGATCATTTGTAGATATTTATGCTGACGAGACTACCATCTATGGCAACACTTCAAAGGCCGTAAACGACCAAGTCCTTTTTGATTCTCTCTACTCTAATCTTGAGCATGTGGTGCAATGGGGAAAAGATGGCTGGTTAATTTTAATGCATCTAAAACCAAGCTTCTATCTTTCCGTCATCCACACTGATCCCCGTCTGGCATTAATTGAAATAAAGATCTCGTCTTGGGGAGGCTGCATGTTTTGTACAAGCTTCTAGGTCTGATCTTTATTCCTGATTTGAGATGGAACACCTACATCAAATCTGTTGCCCAGGCTGGCGGGAAAATGGTGTGATCGTTCTACCGCTCCAGTAGATATCTCACTGCTGATGCAATTCTCTACCTGTATAAGAGCCAAATACTTGAAGGATGGAGTGCTGTTTCCACCTGGTAGAAAAAACTTATTCTGCTTTGACAGAGTTCAAAATAGACATTGTAGCCTAGTGGGATATGCCGTTTTTTCTACCCTGCAACCTCTTTCCCACAGAAGAAATGTTGCGAGCCTGTTTCTGCTTTATCGTTATGTTCATGGCAAGTGTTCATCTGAACTCCAATCTATGGTCTCCACTGGCATTACTTTCAAGAGAAACACTTGTCTAGCTGAAACCACCATCAATAATTTCCCCCACTCTTTATCTGTGGCTAAACCTAAAAGGGAGATTCTATGAACAAAGCTTCTTTCTTAGAACTGCACACCTGTGGAACTCTGTCCTGTTTTCCTGCTTTCCAACTGACTACAATATGATCGTCTTGAAGTCCAACGTAAACAAGTTCTTGATGAGCCGTTTCCCTTAAGTAATCCAATTTACCAAATTTCCACCACTAACGATTGCTACAATATTGTCCCATTGACTACTGTACAGTCATTAACCCTTAGCCTCGAGTGGGCCTTGATAGGTGAGAACTTTGTACAAAAAAAAAAAAAATTATAGATTTGGGCCAGTCTCACCATTTATCAAGGCCCAAAGACCACTTGAGATAAAGGGTAATGAATTTAAGGTCGTAGTGTAGTATTCGTTAATAGTGTAAATTGGGTAGAATTTAATTGAAGAGGACGGCTCACTAAGAACTTGTTTACATTGGATTTGAAACTAACCATCTTGTAGTTGTGCAGAAAGCAATCCACTGAAACAGTGTTTCACAGGTGAACAGTTCTATCAAAGAAGTTTTGTTTATGGAATCTATGTTTAGATTTCGGCAACAATAGAGAGTGGAGTGGGGGAAATTGCTGATAGTAGTTGTAGCTACTCTGGTGTTTTTTTGTTTTTATTTTACAGGATTTTATTTTATAGTAGGAGTTTGGTAGCTGGGAAACATGTCAAACCCTGTTAATCTTTATTTAATTTTTTTCAAATAACATTGTTGATGGATCTGGTGATTCTAAGTCTCTAATATCTACACTTTTCGCCTATCTCAAAGTTCCTTCATGCGGACCAAAGTAGCACTCAACCTAAGATGTGTTGAACAGGCTTCCTCCGAGGGAGGAAGTTTCATAGGAATATCAAATTCACAGGTGGTACCCAGTTGCTTGTATATTCCTGGTAGGTGAGATGCAACATTAGTTTTTTTGCATTTCTTGCAGGGAGATGTCGATGTCTTCCTACCTACAGCACCTAGTGTTCTCAAATGGTTACTAATCTGATACTGACTAGGCTGAATGTTGTTTAACTTCACTGATATGAGAACCAGTGTGTGAACGTGATTATGCTGTATATAAAAGTTCATCCATATGATAGTTCTTAACCATTTCATTTGAAAGACTTTGAGATAATGCCAACAGTCTTTAAAAAAATTCCATTCTACATTGTGAAATTCTTTGTTTAATCTTTTTTTGGGTGTATGGAACAATGAAAAGCTATAAATTTTTTTAATGTATTTGTTTTACATTTCAATTATTTTATGGACTTAACTGACAATTGACCAAAATTGTTCCAAATGGAATCGAAAGAAAATTTTAGTAGTGTCTTTAGATTCCTTGAAAATTTTATTCACATTGACTTGTCAGCAGAGAGATTATAGAATTTTTTTAAAAATGGGACAAACAATTTATATTGGGTTAAGGACTGCGTTGGTGAGGGTTAGAAATTATTCAAAGGTTCAAATTATTATTGGGTAACAAGGAGTTCGTTTTGTACTGGTATAAGTTAAGAGAATAACCTGAACAATGCTTGGTTGGACTTTGTTGTCATTGGTTTAGTAATGCTAGGGGATATTAAGTTCCCGAGGAGTGTTATTATGCATTCTCTGGCTTGCGACACTGATGTATCAGGTGTATGAAAATGCCTAGGTGCTCGTCTGGACAAAGTATTGGGAATTGAAATTGCAAATTTTTCAAACTTTCTGATGAAATGTGCAATTTTGTAGAGTGATCCTACCTGACCCATAAACACTGATCCAATATCGATGGTTAAAGAAAGTTTTGATAATTCAGTCTATTGTGTACCATCGACGATTGTGCAAGTGTTGTATCGAGAATATTTCTTCTCTTTTGGAGTAGGCATAGAGTACACACTGTGCGAATGTACTATGTTAAATGAAAGTTCTATCAACAGGCTTATCGCATGGTTCTGGGCTGCAGCTTTCCATTTGTCAGGTGGTTTATATAGTGCAGTTAGGATCGAATATAATCGGAAAGTCACCAGTGGAGTAAGATTCTAAGAGGAATGTTGTGATGTTGTAGAAGGGCCCAGACGACACATTCGTTTCCTATCGGTCAATATAACCTGTATTCTCAGGAACCGTCCTCTTTGATGATTTTACAGATTAAGACTATGCCATTGATGACTGTTTTTGCTTCACACACTATCTTGAGAAACTACTGAAATATATTGGAATTAAAAGGTGGGTAATTATTCCTATTTAATTCTTCTGGTTTAATTGTTTTGTTTTGTGGCATGTCAACATTTTGGGTTTCATGATTGCTGTCGAATTCAGTAATTTGGGAAAAGGTTTTATGCTTCAAGTTTATTTTTTATATCTCAAAACATTCATTTATTGTTATTCTGTAAAAAAAAAAATGGTTTTATTTTTGATTTTGCAGAATATGATTGAGTTTTGCAAAAGAAAACGCAAAGGAACAATAACATTAATGTGTGTAATTTTAGTCCAGGAAGTTGGTATCTTTAGATAGCCTGATCTCGTAATACCAGATAATTCTTGTGGGGTACCATATGTGTAGACGAGCTTTGACAAATAGATAAAATCTGGCTTTAGATGATATAAGAGTATGCAATGTATTCGATATATGAAAAGGTCCATCATTACGTGTTAAAAAGGTCAATTTGAGTCTGGGGTTAATGCGAGTTGTTCGTGTGGTTGAATTAAAATAGATCCTGTGCATACTAGGTAATTGGTTCTGAAGTTTTCTAAAAAGTTGGTTAATAAACAGGCTAGGATGTGCCATTTTCTTTAATGGGCAAGCCCATTATCTAGGTTCTGCTTGGTTACTAGTTACAGTCAAATGAAATCATTGCTTCAGTCAAGCAAAAATTTTCCTATCTACTGTATGGAGCTCTTTATGCTCATAAGTGTCAGTTTGATTCTGCCCGTTATAAAACAGATAAAAGAAATGATATAAAACAAAAATTAATTAATGCTGCTGCATATTCAAGGATAAAACAAAGACTGCTGGGTATTCATTATTAAAATTTGTTGGACAAGGCAGGCATTAACTGATGTTAATTTGTACCAAATATGCCACGATATAAAATGCAGTAATGTGAGACAAGTTATCAGAGCAACATTTTTCAACTGTCCCCGAATGACTTGTCGGGCGAAATTATCGTCGCTTTCGGGTACAGCTCATTAGCAGACTTTTGATTTGCAATCTAAAAAGTCCCGGGTTCGCTTTACGCCACAGGTAGGCCCAACTTGTTTTATATATTGTTGAATAGCGACATAAGAACTCCAATTGCCGTCTAGTTGACGGGAATCCTGATCCAAAATGTACCAAATATGCTCATATTACAGTTAATTTTATTAACGATTCCATGGTTTTTAGATGGCCATCATATACAAGTATTTATCCAGAATTAATGATAATTGTTAGCTAGAACTTCATAAGAAATGTAAATCATTGGTTATTTAGATTTTCCTTGTGATGGAAAAGAAAGTTGAAATTAAATTCGGTTGCTGTTAGATTTTTAACTTTGTTGGATACGATTTAAAGTCATGAGAAACAGAAGTATGCATATAATAGACAAGACGATTATTGTCTATATAGTAAATAGAATCTTGTTCTTGTGGTTAAAAGTAAAGAACCTTACCTCATGCAGTGTGGAAAGTGCAGAGAGAAGAGAACAGGTGGATTTGAGTTTGAGACTTGCGATCTGAGGTTGAGTTCAAATTTAACGTCATAAATAAATATAATTGCCGATCTCTTCTTGAAGAACCTGGAAATACCAGTGCCAATGCGAAGATCAAGAAGACATTTTCATCTTGTGTTCTTCTTTCTTCTTGTGTGTTCATAAGTAATGCTGAATGTAGTCAGTACTTAGGTGACCATTTTGAAATACCAGGAACCATGCTTGAAGGCAGATATTGTTGTAAAGGGATTTCTCTTTTTGAGAAAAGTACGAATCCATCTTTTTCTACATAGCAATAGGTGAAAATAGTCAGATAACTAATCTAACTAAATTAAGTAAGGCTCCGTGCACAGGAAGTAACGTTAGAGACAGGAAGTCGTCAGTGGGGTATGGTGAATTAGCTGATCAAATATTTCTATGTTACAATTCGTTAATTTCTCATCTGAACTTGTCAAAATTTATGCATATGAAACAGTGAATTATTTGTCACTTCATGAACAATACAATCAAATCGACATGCTACGCTACACAACAATATTGTTGAATCGACACGCCACGTTCACGAGCAACACCATCGACCGACACGACATGCCACTGAACAATATCGTCGAATCAGCATGCTGTTATATGGAAAAGGGGTCTCCTTTCCATGCAAATAATATTAAATAAGTAAAAATGAGATTGGGATAAGCCTAGAATCGAACCCTGTAAGCAATGTTAAGAAATGGAATGTAAGAAATTAAGTCTATAGTTAATTCTTTTAGAAATCTGAATATTAAATATGTCAGTAAAAGAATGAACAATGCAAATTATATTGTTTAAAATAGATTAGATTAGAATTGAGGATTCTTTTGTTTGTCAAAAGTGTATTGGACAAACATATGCAAAACCAAGTAAAATTTGTCACGTTTGAAAAACACTTCTGACGTCATAGACAAAGGACATTTCTCCATATTATGAGTTCAGATTTTAGTCAGTCAATAAGAGAGCCAGTTAGTCAATTGATCCCTTGGAAGCGAAGGGAGAACGTTTAGACTATGTAGATTCAAATTTGAATTCTTGGCGTCATCAACCGGTCGATCAGATGAATAAAGAAGTCATCATTATGTTGTAACTGTTGTCTTGTGCCATCCTTCATCACGAACGAAAGGTAATTGTGTTTATCATCTTATAAAAAAAAAAACATTGTAAACCCTTCCAAGTCTTATGTGTCCCATCTCCTCCATCACAAGTAATGTCTATAAATGCCTCCTCTTCTGTGTTAAGAACTGTGCATAATACATTACTCAGTCCGTATTAATATGAAACCTCAAACTATTGTCACAGTCGTCGTCGTCATGATGCAATATATATAAATGCCATTATCATTCTGTGTTATAAGGACTGTTAAATATGAAGTCTCCAAAAGAAATATAATAACTGTATAAATGTCTCCCTCATAATCGTTATGTATGCCCCCGTCATATTTTTATTTGTGAAAGCAATAATGCAACAATGCCACCGAAAAATATCGGTGAATCGACACACCACGTTCCCAAGCAACAGCGTCGAGCGACATGACATGGAACACTCTCATCGAATCGACACGACGCGATACAAAATGCAGTAACGTGAGACACGTTATCAGAGCAACATTTTTCAACTGTCCCCGAATGACTCGTCGGCCCGTTTTTTTTTTTGCTGTCGGTCGAAACTATCGTTGCTTTCGGGTACAGCTCATTAGTAGACTTTTGATTTGCAATCTAAAAGGGTCCCGAGTTCGCTTTTCGCCACAGGTAGGCCCGATTCATACTTTGGCACACAATTCTTGTGTGCTTCCAAGCATGCTCGTCACATTATTTTGCACAGGAAATTAAAAAATAAAAATGAGATCTGCACAGGATTCGAAAATATGCCCAAAGAGAGGAACTGCCTTTAGCCTAAGTCGGTTTTATCACTGTTAATGTTTTATATATTGTTGAATAGCGACATAAGAGCTCCAAAATGCCGTCTAGTTGACAGGAATCTTGATCCAAAATGAAGAATGAGCCTTGTTATACAAGGGATACAAACGATAAAATTCCAAAAGTTTCATACGGTTTACTTTTTGAGACCTTATCAAACAAAGTTTCCGCTTCATTTGGAATCACGAGTTCTCTTATAAAGAGAATGATACTTGGATTTTATTTAATTTAATAGTGCTCAGCTGTTTGGCAAGTTAAATTCAAGTAAATAAACCCAGATTGAAGCCCAGAAATCCAGTTTATAAAATTGCTTGGCCGATCCATTATGCTTAGATAGGCAAGTCGATCCTGAATTTTTATTGATAACTAGTAGGCCGTCCGGCGTTGCCTGGTCGGAATATATACAACTGTTATATTTTAATTAATAGACATGTACATGCGAGTATTTTTTTCTAAACCATTCACTTCTTGCAAGTAAAAAAATGACATACTAAAGCCGAGATCAAAGCTAAAAGCTAAAGATAGTGAATCAAATACGATAACCATTAGACCATCTTAAAATTTGTTTTCAAACTATTCTTCTTAACATAAGTCATCTGTAATGTGAACTATTCACACATTCTCATTCGTGAAATAGTTCGCAAACATAAAAATCCGATGACTCCCATGTACCAATTTTTCAATTATGACCTCTTAGCAGCCCTTTTTCCGGATTAAAATATTTTCCACTTGTCTACATATACCAAATTTCAAATCTGTAGATCACAATTTCGGTGAGTATATAGATTAAGAAATGCCCCCCCCCCACACGCACATACATTCTCACTTTTATATATAGATATATATAGGTTTATGAATAAATGATGTATAAAAAACACCAATGTGATTCTACACAAAAATACAAAATAACAGTCTGCCAGTGTTTATTCCAACATCGCTTCTGGTAAGTTATCCTTACAAATGGATTTAAACAATATCGGTTCAGGCTTCAAAGTAAATGCGGTAAGAGATTAGGAAACAATTGCTTCATTACAAACTCTTTCAAGTGGTATCCCGTATCTATAGAGACGTAAGGAGGCCAACAATTTTTTTCTTTTCTCACGTGAACATGATTATTACCCAACAAATACACAGCGATTGACTTAACCCTGTGTCTTCTGAGCACGTGCACGTCTGCCAAAAATAAAGTCAGAATGAATTCAACTGCCAAGTCAGAGCCCGTCTAATTTGGCGCCACCTCAAGACTTTCGATGATTCGTTTAGCCTCGATCCTTTAATTAGAGGCAGAACATTAAAACTCTCTCTGCGTTAATTGCTTTTGTTGGTGTGTGGTCACCCAAGTCGGCCAAATGATTTGCCATCAAACTTGCTAACCTGCTCTTCATTCCAGGTGAGATGTCATTACAACTAAAGATTGGCCCGTCTCACAGGTCAGTGAAAATCTTGTCCACTTTTCTTCCTTTACCCCCCCCCCCCGTCACACACCCTTGATATCGTTCTAATTAGGCTCGGCTTTCCCCAAACCTCGGGAGATTGTATAAGAACGCACAATAAAGGCTGAAAGCTAATAACCGAAATATATATAATAAATTCCACAGCCAAACAACGTCGCAGCCCACAAGAGGGCGAAACTCGAGTCTTGGACTTCCGGTTCTTTGATTGTCATGGCTCTTGTGGGCTGCGACGTTGTTTGGCTGTGGAATTTATTATATACAATCTCTCACATTCTGAAAATCCTATCATAAGTTGCTCGCTTGGTTAGTGTTGCTGGATGGCATCGTCCTTTCGAGTTAAAACTCCTACTTGTGAGACATCAGCTTGGGGTTATTAGCTGGTTGGATGACCGCGTCCCTTATTGAGACGAAGTAGGTTCATTTCACAGTCGGATTTCGGCGCGGTTTGCTTGATCTGTGTTGGTTAATTGAAATTCTTGTGTGCAGGGCGTTTGCTCAGTTGGTAGAGTGCTTGCCTTGCATGCAAGAGGCTCGGGTTTCGAATCCTGAGTTCGGATGTGTCTAACTGATGAGCCCAAATCAGGGCGAAACTCGAGTCTTGGACTTCCGGTTCTTTGACTGTCATGGCTCTTGTGGGCTGCGACGTTGTTTGGCTGTGGAATTTATTATATGCAATCTCTCACATTCTGAAAATCATATATATATATATATATATATATATATATATATGTCATCCACATACAATTCTGTTTCGTATTATCACAGCTTATCAGTGCAGCTAGACTAGAAACCACTTCAAACTAGGATTGAGATTCCACTGTCAACGCTTCTCAGTGTTACACGATTTGGGTACTGCTAAGATAGGTAATAGAAATTACAATGTTTAAACATTGTCCAAACGCATAAGTTCTATTTGTTTACACATACAGCATTGCTTTGTATACTAGCAGCAGTTTGGCATTTCGCTCCCCAATATGCTCATCCCAAGATAGGGAGCATTTATAGTCATCCACATATAGTACTGTTTCGCTGTATTACAACCATACATGTGTTTGTGTATGCATATAGGTGTGTTGGGTATAAAGTGAAAACTTAAGTAAACAGTATATATTATTTTAATTGGAATTCATTATTGGGGCCCGTGACGCAGTTGATAGAGACATTGAATCTCTACGGTTTCAGAGGAGAATTGTCTGAAGATAGCGGTTTCAATCCCCAAATCCGGCCAGAGGCTTACTTGGCCAAAAATGTGGTGAGACGACAACAACTACAGATGGCATTGATTGCTGAGAATGCAGTTAGGAGATTCGAAGTCCCTATCCATCGTGGTTACCACCTGACCAACGCCAGAGGAATAGTTGGCCGAAACTTCGTGAAACAACAACTAATAAATGTAAAATAATCAAAAGAACTGTAGTAGTCAATAACACACACAACAATAATAATAATAATAATAATAATAACAGCAACACTTACCAAGGGTCCAGCTTATGCACAAGACTGACACCAGATTGAGCTGGACTGAGGGCTTGTATTTATGTACAAGTATATCCAATCAGGTGATTCAGCCAATCATAATCCAAAGAATAGACTGGCTCATGTGTGCACAATGGAATCTCCCATTGTGCCATAAATAGTTCTCCTCTTTCATGAGAGGTAACTTTAGTCTTTGCCAAGTTATCCACAACTTGAACGCTGACCTAAAGTCCGCTACACAATCCAATAATAAAGATGAGAATAATAGTCCGCAATAAATAAATTAATTTAAGTAAACAGCTCAATGATAATTTATAACTTCTCTGGAATTAAAAATCGATATATTTATCGACAATAAAAACCCACTCATAAAAGTGTTTTTTTTTTATCTCAACACATGACGATTGTTTCATCATTGTTAATACAGATGTTACATTTATATAAATAAAATCTGAATTTCATGAACAATTTTTCATGTGCAACTGCTTTGTTTAACTGCATGTATCGTGTTTTAATAATGGAAAAAAAAAAGGAATAAGAAAAACTATAAAGTGCTTTTCATAAACAGTGTTCGAAGTTCAATTTTTTCCCCCTGAATCTGAAGATTCATTTGTTGATAAAAGTCAAGTTGTGTTCTTAGTAATCATTTGTTTTTGCTTTTTAGATTGTATCTTCCCCCCCCCCCCCCAGAAAATCAACTAATCTCTCTCAGACGGAAAAGAAAAGGTTCGGAAATGAGGTTCTCATGTCAGTAGGAGGAGAGTCATTCCTCAGCCCTCTGGTTCGCCAATGTAGACTGATATCTTCCTGAGACGTTGTTAGGGGTTCTGAATAGTCAAGAAAGCTTCAGTAGTTGAGCCATAGGTTCACATCCATGAAGGAGATGACGATTCCACTTTTTATGCAGTCCTTTCGCATTATTGTTGTTTTCTGCAAGATATTTCAAGCTGTACCAGTTGGGCAGTAGAGGAAAGACCAAGCATATGCTCGAAGACAATCAATTACTAAATAAACTTAGTATAAAATTTAACACCATATGGACACCATTAATTATTAATAATAGATAATATATCAATAAGCAAACAATAATATTAATAATATATATTTGTAATCATCGACATACAGTCCTGTTTCGTTGTATCACAACTCATCAGTGCCGCTAGACTAGCATCTCTCCCAAGCCAAGGATTGAACCTATATATATATATATATATATATATATATATACACCTTTCATTTGTTTTACATAAAGATTTTTATCTTGCTACACATTCATGAGTGTTTCAGTCAACCAGTTACAAATGTTACATGCAAGAAAATATCTAAAAAATAATTGAACAGATAAAGAGTGAAAACAAATATTTACAAAAAAATTTGTAAATAATAACCAAATTTGCGAAATACTAATGTATTACTTTAGTCACAATATAAGATTAGAAAATAAATATTTACCAAGAGTTCAGTTCTTTGCGAGAGTGTTTGCAATTTGGCTTGTTTAAAGAATTGCTTATGACTGTGTTTTATACCAAGCAAAATAGGCCGAAATCATAAATAGTTGAAAGGTCGCTCCCAAACAGCATTCCTTCTCAGAGCTGATTTAATAACTGAAGTTATGACACTGTTAGCATCTATGTAGTCGTTGTGGATGGAACTTTCTAGAATTTCTAAACTGGAACATTATGACTTTGAACCTTCGGAAAAAGAACACTTTTGTTTTATTTTTAGAATTCTCCAAAAATGCTTAAAAAGAATCTTTCTAGTTTCTAATTGTAAGGTAACGTATTTTAATAGTAAAGTTCTATATTATATAAAATATTTACATTATTATATCTATCTATTATATATATAAAAGTGAACGTGTGTGTGTGTATGTCTTTTTACATTTTCCTACGCAATAACTGTCAATTTTCAGTCTACAGACTCGAAATTTGATATACAGGGTACTGAGATTTGGAAACATCTTTGTAATCCATTTTCGGCCAAAAATTTGGCTGTTAAGGGGGTTAAAGTTCAACGATTTGACCTTTGAGAACTCTACAAAACTCCTCCGCCAATTTTGGGTCTAAACACTTGACATTTTAGATATAGGTTCCTTGGACATGAAACCAACTTATTAACTTGATTTGAGCCCCAAACAAATTTTAAGAGGTCATAATAGGGGTCAAATTTAAAAATAAATTACCCCTTTTTTTTGCTCAACATATACCTCCAAACACCCAGGCAACGCCGGGCTGAAATGCTAGTATATATATATATATATATATATATATTCACAATTAAGCGGCTACATTAATAATAGATTACATGAATTAATCATTCACAAAACAACTCATGATTTTTTTACTGTAAGTTTTCATTGAAAATTAGTTTGATCCATGACTCACCAATTAGACAATAGTAGTTTCAGTGGCAGTAGTTTTAGTTGCTCCTACGACTGCCTATCTAATGATCTGGTTTGTTTCTATTTAAACTTTAATTGTAGAAATCTTGATATCTGATCAGATTATTGAAGATTACAAATCGAACAAGAGCGGCCATGCCTCATTTGATGATCATTATTTTTGGTTTTGGGGGTTGTTGTTTTCCCCTTCCCACCATTCTTCTCAATTAATTCACACTCAACTCATTAGTCGTTATAGAAATCGCATCAAAAACTGAAATAAAAAAAAAAACAAAAGTCATGATTATCTCGTATTCATCTGCTGCGAACAATGGAGCGACAACATTTTACCGTCGACCTTAGAAATTGTTAAGTTGTTCAATTCTATAACATCCAAGACCACATATCGCTCCGCACAATTTTGACCTTTGTTAAGCAGACATAATCAAACAGCAGAATTCATTGTTTAGCACCATATGGACGAATTTGATGCTATTATTCCAACTTAATACTCTTTCTGTAATTAACCGTTTTTACCCCAAACCACTATGGCATGACAAAGTTAAGACTTGATTTCAGAAGACTGATTTTTTCTTTTACTAATCACTTATGCAGACTTAAAAACTGTTCGAGGATAAAGAATTACGAGGGCGATTGCTTAACAATTGAATACCGATGAATACTATCAGAGAATTGAAAGTCTCCACAAACTATCAAATTAAGAGATAATAAATTGAACTTAGTTAAATTCATTAACTAAACTGTCTGACTAGTTGAGCTATAATTACACCTTAGACAGAAATCTAGAAAGTAGATTTATAAGGATGCTAGGACGTTCCATCATTCTTAGATGGGCAATCCAATTCTCTTGGTCCTGTTTAGGTTCTAGTCCATGATTAGATCATCTATTATATAAATATTGCTTCGTTCATTTTTACTAATATCCAGGCTTAAAAACTATTCGAGAATATGTGTTAATGATGGCGGGTAGATTAATAATTGAATTACAATAAATACTATGAGAGAACTGAAAGCCTTTGCATACTAACAAGAGAGAGTACTGAATTTCAAAGCTAATGGTCAGCTGTCTGACTAGTTAAGCTCGAACTAAAACGGAGACAGAAAACTAGAAAATTGGTTTTATTCTTAGATGGACTAATCCATCCTCAGGATTTTGTTCAATTTCTTGTCTATGAGTGATTGCTCTATTGTCTGAAAATATTGCTTCATTCCAATATCAAATATTTGGACTTCTTTATGCGTCCGTTTGATTTTAAATAAAGGCGTAGAGGAATGGGGGATTTCGTTTTAACAAAAGAGTCTGGGTGATTATACTCAGAGACCACAGATTTTGAACTTCATGAAAACAATTTTAAGACTTTCTTTCTAGTAAATGTAGTAAGTAGGTCGGAAGATCCAAGTGGAGACAGAACGGAAGCCGAACACAGTTCAGGGCAAGTTGTGAGAAAAAGATCTAGGAGACTTGCATACTGGCCGTCAGTATCGGGTACACGGGCGGGTTCGTGAACTATACTTTACATGTATAAATTGGCAATTGATTTATGAAAAGATTGGACACTTCAACATACTACCCACTACACAGGAACCGACTCATTAAACAGCAATTCTTACCCCTTTTTCAGAAACATAGTTCATAAAATGTTAGAATTAAAAGACACCATAGAGAATAAAGAATAAAATGGAATTAACTGTTTGAAACACTCGATAATAATTTAAGATTTAACAGTTAAAAAGACTAGACGAGTGTGAAATTGTTTTAGTAAATATTGCTATTTTATTAAAAATAAACCAACTTCTTTTTCTTCCAAATTTTCGAATATTAAAAAAATCCGTCTTCAGTAAATTGAACAGTTTGTTCTTTTGTTTTTCTTTTCTTTTCTCATATACCATGGTGGGGGGGGGAAACGAAACAAAAGCACCACTGTTCAATTTACTGAAGATGAATATCTTACTATTCGAAAATTTGAAAGAAAAAAAAAATAATTAAATTTTATTTTCCATAAATTTATTATAAGCAGTTGCACAGACGTCTGTTCTTTCTACCGGTTAAATCTTTTTTTTTTTTATTACATTTTCACCCCAAACAAGGCAAATTGCCACTTTGGTGTAGGGTGCTACTATCAGGGGCAAAAACTACTGGGGTACTATGTAGGGATTTGGGCAGCAAGGTGTCGGTTCACGTTACACTTGAACTTCTGCACGTCAGTATTGTTGGGGAAGCAGGGACCTGGAATGGAATTCCAAAGTCTAGCAGTTCTGGGGAAGAAACTATTGCAGTAAAAAGATCTTTTACATCTAGGGATCTCTACAGTGTGGGGGTGGGATTTAGCAGCCTGTCGGGTTTGTCGAGGGTGCTCACGTCGTGGGGGCACAAGTGATTGCAGTTCGTCAGAGCATTCACCACTAAAATACTTGTAGAAAAGGCAGAAGGATGCAACATTTCGTCGATGGGACAGAGGCTGAAGCTTAGATGCCAGTTCAGGGCCTATCAGGTTTGCGACTCTCTTTTGAACCTTGTCAAGGAGCGAGAGACTAGTAGCAGATGCACCAGCCCAGATGTGGCAGCAATACTCCATACATGGGCGAATGGTTGCCTTATAGAGGTACAGGATACTTTCGGGTGTTAGTACTTTTCTAGCACGGTAGAGAGAGCCCACCTTTCTTGCAGCGGCCCTGGCAATGCCTTCAATGTAATTGTTCCAACTCATGTTTCCTGTGAACGTTAGGCCAAGGAGTTTGAAAGATGGACACTCAGATAAAGAGTCGTTGGCCATTGCTATGGGTGGTAGAGAGGGTTTCTTGTAATTATTGAATGAAACTAGTTTAGTCTTGGCAGCATTGAACGCGGCCAACCACTTTTGTCCCCATTCCACTACAGATTGGAGGTCTTCCTCTAGTGTTTCTGCCATTTCTTTAGAAATGTGTTCATTCGTCTTCCTGTCGTGCCTGCCATAGAGTTTAGTGTCATCAGCATATATACCCATCTCAGAGGCAATGTTTTCGGGGAGGTCATTTATGAATATCAGGAACAATAGAGGTCCAAGGATAGAACCCTGGGGGCACCCCCGCATTTATATCATATTGTTTAGATGTACGACCGTCGAGGACAACCTGGATTTTTCTCTTATCTAAGAAGGATTTAATTATGTTAAGTATTCTACTAGTGATACCGTATGATCTGATTTTACTGAGGAGACCCTCATGCCATACCCTGTCAAAAGCCTTAGATATATCTAGAGCTACCGCTCTGCCCTCCCCCGCTTTGTCCAGTGAATGGTATATACGTTCAGATATCACAGTTAGGATGTCTGCTGTGGAACGGGCTTGTCTAAATCCATATTGTTTGTCAGTCAGTAGTTTAGCATCTGTAAGATGATGGACTAGAGCATGGTTAATTATGGTCTCAAATATTTTGGCAAAAAGTGGGAGGAGGCTAATGGGGCGATAATTTGATGGGTCTGTCCTTTCGCCAGAATTCTTGAATACTGGTACCACAGAAGCAGTTTTCCAACAGCCCGGAAAGCAAGCTTCATTAAGGCATTTGTTGTAGAGTTTGGAGAGAACTGGAGCTACTTCGGCTGAGCACTTTTTTAATAGCACAGCTGGGATAAGATCGAGTCCACATGCTTTGGAGGTGTCAAGGTTTTTTATGATAGCATGCACCTGAGCAGGGGTGGTTTTCAGATCGTCTAGTGTGGCGTCTGTCCGCATAGGAAAGTCAGGTAGGGGGTGGTTGGAAGGGTCCAGTGTGGAGTTTGAGGCAAACCGACTGGCAAGCATGTTAGCCTTGTCGGTTGCTGAGGAGACAACCTCGTGATTGTTGGTTAGTGGGGGAATTGTTGATTGCCCATTATTTACTACACTGTTGTAGATTTTCCAGAAGTCTCGAGTTCCTAGTTTTTGTGCTTCGATGCGCTTTTTAGTGGTTTCCGTAAATTCTCTCTTAGCTGTCGCTATTTCTTTCTTAACGTTATTTCTAGCTTCTATATACTTCAATCTGTTTGAACTGGACTGATGTCGGTTAAAACTACGGTATGCATGCTGCTTTTGAGCAATGGCAGTTGCACAAGTCGACGTAAACCATTGGGGAGAGTGGGGTTTACTATAAAATTTCCGCATGGGAACATGCGCTTCGATTGCAGTTTTGAACCAGTCAGTGGTCTCGTTTGCACATTGTTCAGCAGGGAGAGAGAAAATATTTTTCCATGGAGCATCTCTAATTCGTTCCCTGATGGCTTCCCAGTAAGCCTTATTATAATATCTCGTTGTTTTGAGCACTGGCTCTTCAGTTTTGGGTCTAGAGTTTAGGGCGATTTCAACCATTATCACTGCATGATCAGCGTTCCCGAGTGGGCTGTGGGCCTTCGTTATGCAGTCATCGGGAACTGTGGTCAAAAACAGATCTAGAAGTGATGCGTGTTGTTCTTCCTGGTCAGGGAAACGGGTTGGAAACGTAACAATTTGTGATAGGGAGTGAGATATAGCGAAGCTATGGGTTGTGCTGCCCGCTGCATCTGTGTGAGTAGAGAATCCAAGCCAGTTTTTGTGGTGGACATTAAAGTCACCAAATACATGTATTTGTGCGCTAGTGTCGAGGGACAGTGCCGTGTCTATGCTGTCAGATACTTTGTTTATTATGGAGCAGTCCTGAGTCGAGGGAGAGCGGTAGAGAAAATAATAGTAGCTAATATTGTGTTGCATGTTTAGTCTAAAGCACATAAAGGCTTGATCATCTGTTTCTAGGTTTGTTTCTCTAGTCAAGGGAAGGGTATTACGAATGTAAACTCCAAGTCCGTGCATATGTCTGTCAGAGTCCTTACGGCAGAGTGGGAGATATCCAGGCATGTTAAAGTGGTTAGAGGGAATGGAGGAGTGTAGGTTAGTCTCACTTAGTGCTAAGATATCCGGGGTATTTGTTAAGAGAAATGCTTCAACATCAGCTAAGTTAGTTCTAAGCCCACGGATATTTGTGAATGAGAGCCTCAAGGGAGGAGGCAAGTTGAATTTGTTTGTCCCTAATCCTGGTTTAAGCTTATTTTTAAATTGTACTGTCGTCATATTTTTTTTTAAGAGTTTCGGTAAGGGGGAGCTAAACAAGAGGTTTTGCAGAGCTTCATACATGCATCACAAGTAGACCATCAGCTGACTTTCTCCAATTAGGATTGTGGCCTCAGGAAAGCCCACCGGAGATGAGTGCAGGGTCCCTTTCCATGCACGTCATGGCACTACAAACAATCCGATATTATTCAACTGTTGATGGAGCAGCCGCTCTAAGCGCGACCAAAGAGTTAGGGGTCCTGTACTACCAGTTGGGAACAGCAGCCAGGAACTGTCAATCCGGTACCCTCAACCCATTAGAAGAAGGTCAACCCAATCTAATCGCTCAGGCATATCTTATACTCAAGCACTCCCAAATGTTCAGTTTTAGGGGTGGGGCGTGCTTAGAGAATAAAGAGTTTTTTTTTAAATCTTTTGCTAAATATTAATTAGGTTGGCAATAAAGTCTGGACCAATGAAAAAATATATATAAAATGTGTTTAAATTTGAAAATTGTAGAAAATCGAGTAATAGTGTATAGTTATTTTTATGTAATGAAACATCTTTTTAATTTTTTCTTAACTTTTCAGTGTTATCTTCTCTCATCATAATAGTAATTTTGTTATTTTCCCCCTTTTTTTCCGAGTTTTGTTTATATCAAGTTCAGGAGTGGTGAACCCAAGAAGGGAAAAATTGTATGTCCGATCTTGACGATTTTATGGCTGATGTGTCACGTGGTTGGTTAAATTGCTTGTCGACAGTATGGGTAACGTGTTCGTTTCAATTACTGCCAATTTTCTGGGTTCAAATCTGACTCTGGACAATTTTTTTTTTTTGCTATTGCTTTCCGATTATTTCCTAACCTATATCGATCATCATCATAAATCTGAAAAGGTTTTCTTTTCCATTTTATTTATTAAAATGTATTTAATAGATTAAATCTGCAATTTTTAGAAAACCTAGTAATGCCGTATAATTTTTTTTGTTATTAAAAAAATAATTTTTGAATCTTTTTTTTTTTTTCCAAGACGTTCGGTGAAATCAACACTAATCGTAGAGGAACACGTTGTAATTTCGTTGTCTTTTATTTTAATTTTTTATTCTCATTTTGTTGGTGATGTTAAGTACGGGGATGGTGGCACCTAAAAAGAAAAAAAAATTGTATGCTTGATCTTGTTGGATTGAAGTCAAATCTTATGTGCAGCACAGGGTGGCACGAAAATTGAATAGGAGTTACATGTCTGAAAGTTTTTTTTTTTTTAGATTAAATTTGAAGATTTTAGAAAGCTAATTAATGCTGTAACTTTTTATTAAAAGAAAAAAAATCGTTAATTTTTTTCTTATGAAACTTCCAGTAAGCCCCCCCCCCATCTAATAGGTTCTACAGCACCACTTTCATGTATAGATGTTGGCAGCTTTCATGTATTTCATCCTGTAAGTATCCAGTTTTCAAAATAAATTGCGGAAACCAATGCCAAGACCAGACACAAGCTACTCAAACAGCCATACCATAACTATTCGAACGAATGTATTTTACTGCCTTTGTTTCATAATGTTAGATTTTCTATCAGATTTATGAAAAGGAGAAAGAATTGAGGTTTCCTGGATCGGCCATTTTGAATCAGTGATATTTGGAGATTAATCATCCTCTCGTAATACTCATCATTCACCTGTCAATCTATACATGTCAACCTATACATGTCAATCTATATATGTCAATCTATATATGTCAATCTATATATGTCAATCTATATATGTCAATCTATATATGTCAGTAAAAATAATAATAATAATAATAATAATAATAATAATAATAATAATAATAATAAACGCTTGATCACGATTTTTAAGATTTGTTCAAGGTTTGGAGTGAAAGAATTAGAAACACGGAGGCCAGTTCAAAATGTATGGAGAATATGAAAGTTGTTCTCAATATTATGGTTTCTGCTGTTCTTTCCACAGTATACGACTGGAGACCGTTTATGAATTTAATATTCCCTGGAAACTTTCTATCCACTTTGAATTTTAAATAATGTGTCTTAAAACGGTTCAAGAACTGACACAGATGAAGACACTGAATGGGATGTGCGCATTCCAAATCTACGGTTGGTTTTACTCTTAGATCAATTGCATAATTGAATTTTGATGTGTATCACGTGATTGGTGCCAAAATTGAATAGAATGAGTTACTCACATTTTTTGAAAGTATTAATTTTTAAGGTTAAATTTGAAGATTTTAGAAAGACAATTTGCCTTTATATACAGGTATGAATATATTTTCTTACCTCTATACGTTAAGTAGGCCAAGCTGATTCAGTCTATGTGTTCAATTTATGTAATGGCCCAATTGCTATTTTATCACAACTAGTAATGTCTATAAGTATATTAGATTAAAAGAATTGGTATGAGATGCTACCTCTGCTGAAATCGATTCTGTTATGTCAGCGCATCTTCCCCCTTCTCCACATCAATGTAATATGACCTCTTGTCTAGCCTTTCCATGATGTTCCATTTATTTCTACTACTTGCTCTTTCAATATTTCCTATGCAATTCCAGACTAGCCAGTATATCACCTTCAGAGTTAAGCACAAATATAAATCGGTTTAACATATTGATAATTTATTCGAACTAGTCTATTTATTTCCTTTCACTATGTTATTGGCATAAATGCATTTTATGTCGCTTCATTTGCATTTTCAGAATATACTTATTCCAGTCAAGAAAACTGTTGGGAGCGAGGAGACATTTTCTCATGGGGCTTGAATTTTACTGTATTTCCTGGGTAGTACCAGACAGGTTAAGGCGCCATCCAATATATATTATCTTTTCGTTGGAACCAAACAGAAATTAGTCAACATATTTATTTTTTGTAGTGTCATAGTTCAGATTATTATAAGTACGTTGTTTGGCCGTCTAATAATGGAAAATGTTAAACTAGAAAGTGAACGCTAAAAATTCTGGAACATTTAATTCTAATGTTTCGTTTTGTTTTGAATAATAAGTTTTAAAAAGGTTGAAGAAATAATGGCATCGATAGGAACATCAAAGCGAAGATACTGCTTCCAAATTTGCATTTAGTTTGGATCTTAAATCCGTTTAACTGTGCTGTAACGACACGCATATATACACAGTGGCATAGCAAGGACGGAGGGGGGCGGCGGTCCACCACAAGCAGTATGCCAAGAGGGAGCATTTTGAGAGGGTAAAAAATAAAAATAAATGAAAGCTAACAAAAAGTCTGAAATTTTATGCCGAAAAGGTTGTAACACATCGGGACTTTTAGAAATATGTGAATCAGAAAAAGGTATCCCTATTTTCTGAGCGGCACACATCAGGACGGCATTTTGAGAGCGTGAAAATAGAAAATAGAAATAAATAAAAGCTAATAAAAAAAAATCAGATTTTTTTTACAGAAAACTTTCTAAAAAAATCAGAACATTTTGAGGTATTGAAATCGGAAAAATGTGTCCCTATTTAACGATCAGAACATGTCAGGGGAGCCATTTTAAGAGATTAAGAGATTAAAAATAGAAAAAATAATAAATAAATGCTTACAAAAAATTTGAAATTTTATACCGAAAAAGTTGTAAAAAACTTTTGGAGGTATCTGAATCAGAAAAATGTGTCCCTATTTAATGAGCGGCATATACCAGGGAGTGGCATTTTGTGAGGATAAAAATAGAAAATAGGAAAAATAAATAAAATAAATAAAAGCTAAAAAAATTTGAAATTTATACCGAAAATGTAAAAATCGGAACCTTTGGAGGTATCGGAATCGGAAAAAATGTGTCATTTTACGAGCGGCACATGTCAGGGGCGGCATTCTGAGCGATTAAAAACAGAAAATATAAAAAAATTTAACAAAAATATCTGAAATTTTATGCCGAAGACGTAAAAAATCGGAACCTTTGGTGGTATCGGAATCGGAAAAAAAGTGTCCCTAATTTACGATTGCAAAACCGATCGATTTAAATTTTTAATTTAATTCTTTTCATTATTGGTACTAATGATAAATATTTACTGTTTTTAAATTATCACTAAATCTAAAATGATAATGACATCAAAATACGATGCAAATTTATTTTATTTGTAAAACAAAGCTTTTAAAAAAAAGTTGCATAAATTCTCTAGGTAACTTTTTCAAGGAAGCAGTTGATTTACATGTTCCAAAAATGTTGAAAAATTAAACAAAACATTTTTGTCAAGAGAAATACTTTCCAGCATCACTGATAACTGATACAACGGAAAATTAGTAACAGAAGGTGGCTTTCTATTCGATAGTTTAAATACTGCCGAATGTCTGTCAAGTTTCGAACAATCACAGAGTAATTTATTTTTTTCAAACTATTAACAAAATTTTATAATCACTGACGTATTTATAATTAAACCGAAATTTATTATGATGAATTAATTCTCGTAATAGGATTTTAATTTTTAACTTTTTTTTTTATTAATATAATAATTGTAAAAAATAATACGAGAATAATTTCTTTAAAACGAGTACCTAACTGAGAAAAATCGACTTACTTGTTTTCAAAACAAGAGTAAATATTAAAAAAATATGTATATTTCTGTGAGAGGTACTTGAATCCTGTTTAAAACTATATTGTCTTTAAGAATGGTCTAAAACTATCTTCAATTGACATTTATTCCATAGATGCTTAGTTTTCATACCTTGCCAAAATTAGTTCCTCGGTGTCTAATTTTCCTAAATTTAATTAAATTAAAATAAAAATATAAAGTGATTTTTAATGTTTTTTATTCATTTGGGATTTTTATCTGTTTTTGCTTGAATTAGCTGGTGGGGTTTGTCCGGTGTCCTTTTGTCCGATCCCGTAGGTGTGTATATATATATATATATATATATATATATATATATATATATATATATATATATATGGATGTGTGTGTGTATGTTTACATGTATGTATATATATATATATGTTTATATGTGTATATACTAGTGATGGGACGATTCAAAATTTTTTCCCCGATTCCGATTCTGTCTTAAATTCCCGATCGGATACGATTCCCGATTTCGATTCTTTTTAAATTTCTAAATATTTAATTAGTGATTTGTTTTTGTCTTTTTTTTTTTTTCGAATTACTCTAAAATCTTTTCATGTCTGAATATATTTTTCCAAACAAAAATGCACTGTGTGTGTGTGTGGAAGGGACATACATTAAATATAAAGGGAGGTCTAAAAATTTTTTCTCGAATCTTTTCCTTTTAATTGATTGAAAATAATGAAACAACTAAAGATACATTTCTCTTTTAAAACAAAGCTGATTGGCATTTGTCATTAGTTGGCAAAATGCTATTTGAACATTTCATAAACAATTGAAAATAACGATATAGGAACAGAATAGTTAACAAAGTCCCCTCTCCGTTTTAAATATGAGTTTTTAAATAACATAGTTACTATATAGAAAGCAATTCTTAACTTAAGAACGAATGTGAATGTATTCTTAACAATTCTATACGTTCTCTCTACCAAGCAATGTTCATGTATTTACCCTAATCATAAATATTTGCCTGGTTATTACTACTGACAATGTTATAGATATGTAGTAGATTGATTTGTTTTAATGCAAAAAAAAAAAATAAAACAAAACAAAAAACAAGATACAGATAATTATAATAGAAATACTTTTTACTAATAATTTTAGACTTACACCCTTGGTCCAAAATGATATTTTCCTTTTGTTTTATGCGATTGCATATGGGCACCTTGAAAATCTTGCCGGAAAAAAAGCACAAACAATTATTTTTAAATTTAAACTTTCGTACATTAATTTAACCTAAAATGATAAATAATCATCATTTCCAAGCTACTCTATTATTGTAGAAATGTTCACTAACCCGAAGTCTGTGTGGCAAGGTTGTAAAACTATAGGTAATCGCTTAGACCCCCCCCCCCCAAAAAAAAAAATTTCCTTAGTGTTCTAAAATGCTACAATGTCTCTGAAATGAAAAATTATGTCCAATTAATATTGAAGCAGATCTCCACCCTTAATTCTTAAATAATTTTGTTTGTTTATCTTTCCGCCAAGTTTTTTTAAGGCATTAACGCATAATCGCCTAAAAAATAGAATCTGGTTTTATTTTAGAAGAGAGACTCAATATACTACTACTACTTGTAAGTTCTTATATATTATAAGTTTAGATATGAAAAAATAATAAAAAGTTATAAAAATAGTAATTCTTTTTTAATCTATAAAATAGTTTAAATGTATTTAGAATAGATTTTTAGAAATACACTTACGTTTTAATGTTGGCAAAATGTCTATGACCTTCAGAGGAAACAAACCACACAAAGGTTTCAAGAATTTACTAGCAGTCTTGATGTTATTGCTTCTATACCTAAACCAAACTCAATTTTACAATCAGGCCACCGATCGGCTGTGCAGAAACGAATCTCCGAAATTAGCCCAAAAGATCTATTGTGCCATGCACTAACCATTCATTAAATTTGACTTGTGTACATGCCGCTTCTATGGCGGTTCACTCTGTTACATTTGTTTTGCATACTGGACAGGTTATTCTTGTTCTTTTCTAAACCCACACATCGTTGGGACGTCTTGATTCAGTTAACCGGTCTAAGTATCAAACGAACTGTGGAAACTAGATGCATTAATCGAGCAAATGTTGTGGTAAAAAATTATTGGAAGTCGTCATCGTCAACTCACAGAAGGAGAAAATGCAACCACAAGATCAGATTTTTTTTTTTTTTTTTTAACAAGGTGGTCACCACTTATAAAGGCCCGGAAGTCACTCGGGGATAAGGGTTATTGTGTGTACAGTACGTTAATGTTGAGATTTGATAAAGTGTCTACTTAAGGGGGCGGTTCATCAGGAATTTGTTTATGTTGGACTTGAAGACATCCAAGTTGTAATCAGGTTGGAAACAGGCAGACGGAACAGAGTTCCACAGGCGTGCCCTTCTAAGAAAGAAGCTTTGTTCATGGAATCTACGTTTTGGTTTAGGCACAGATAAAGGGTGGGGAAAAATTTTCACAATAGTTTCAGCTAGACAGCTGTTTTTCGTGAAAGATCGGCGAGGGGGACCAGGGATTGGAGCTCAGACGATCACCTGCCATGGAAGTAACGATGAAACAAAGACAGGCTCGCGACGTCTCTTCTGTGGGAGAGAGGTTGCAGGGAAGAGAAAAGGGCATCCCCCACTAAGCCACAAAGCCTATTTTGTACTCTGTCAAGGCAGGATAGAGTGTTTTTAGCAGATCCTGCCCAGATGTGGAAACAGTACTCCATCCTTGGACGTACTTTGCTTTTATATAAGTATATAATTGCATCAGTAGTGAGATATCTTCTGGGGCGGTAGAAGCAACCTTGGAAATAGACTTGATGTACATGTTCCATTTCAGGTCAGGAGTAAAGGTCAAGCCCAGAAACTTATCAAAGCATGGAGCTTCCCCTAGTCGAGAGCCATACATTTCAATTGATGCCAGATGGAGATCAGAGCGTTGATGATGTAAAGATAGGAGCTTGGTTTTAGATGCATTAAAAGTAACCAGCAATCGCTTCCCCCACTGTACCACGCGCTCAAGATCAGAGGAGAGAGAATCAGAGAGAACTTTGTCATTTACGGCCTTTGATTGCCATAGATGGTTGTGTCATCAGCATAGATGTCAACAAATGATTTAAGTACGTATTTTAGCAGATCATTGATGTAGATCAAGAAATCTTGTGAAGTAGGCCCTTATGCCACACTTTATCAAAGGCTTTTGATATGTCAAGAGTAATTGCCCTAGAGAGGAAGCCTTTGTCAAGAGATTCAGTAATCCTATGAGATATAACCATTAGCACATATGTTGTAGATCTAGCAGAACGGAAACCATATTGTATGTCACTAGGAAGGTTATTTCTGCTGAGGTGGTTGACTATTTCTCTATTTAATATAGATTCCAGCATCTTACTCATGACATACAGGAGACTATTGGTCTGTACTGAGAGGGGGATGACATCACCTGAATTCTTAAATACAGGGCATACTGATGAGGTTTTCCAGGGTGTTGGGAAGCACTTCTCTTTAAGGCAACGCTTAAAGAGTTTTGTAAGTATGGGGGCAAGTTCTGGTTGAAGCTTTTTCAGCACTATAATTGGAATGCCGTCAGGGCCAGTTGCTTTACTGGAATCAAGGTTCTTTATTAGCTTAGCAACCTCATGCACAGATATTTGTATGTTGCATAGCGTGTTGTGTGTTATAGGAGGAAATACGGGGAGTTGATGTTGTGCAGGGTAGAATTAGCTGCAAAGTTCTTTGCAAATAGTTTGGCCTTGTCTGATGCTGACGAGATGACCTCAGGTCCATTGATGATGGTTGGGATTCTGTTTGCTATTTGCCAAAACTGGTGGGAGCCTGTCTTTGTTTCATCGTTACTTCCATGGCAGGTGCTCAGCAACTTTGGATTTAACAGACTGGGCGTATAGCTCTCTTGCATTTTTTATTGCTCTTTTACAGTGGTTGCTGGCAGTCCTGAAAGCAGCTCTAGTCACAGTGCATTTATAACGTTGGTAGCTATGGAAAAAGTGATTTTTCTGCGCGATGGCAGCAACACATTCTGGGGAGAACCATCGCTGGCTGTTAGATTTTTGTTGGATTTTTTTGGATGGTATGAATTAGTCTATGCCTACAATTAACCATTCGGTCAGGTTTGATACTATGGAGGACACATCCTTTTTAAACATGGAATGTAGGGGCAGATCAGGTATAAATGTACGAAAGCTCTCCCAGTCAGCCGTAGAGTATCGATATACCGTACGGTGGAGAGGTACGTCTAAAGACTTATTGCATTTCATTTTTATCTTAACTGATACAACCGAGTGGTCGGAAGATCCCAGAGGAGACAGAACGGAACACAAATATAGGGGAAGTTGTGAGAAAAAGGTCTAGAAGGCTAGCATACTGACCGGAAGTATCGGGCACACGGGTGGGTTCTTGAACAATGTGGGTGAGGTCATAGGCAATGGCGAAATCATGACAGAACCTCCCCTCATCATCTGTCTTGTTCGAGTGGGTCAGCCATTTCACATTGTGGACATTGAAGTCACCACAAATGTGGATGTTAGCTGAAGGATGAACAGACAAGATGTGGTCAATTTTCTCAGATATGCTTTTAAAGGTAGTAACTCCGCTATTGTGAGGGTGATAGAGTGACAAATATGAATGCAGTGGTGTAAGCTAGTGCAACCCGGAAGCACATAAGGTAAATTAAGGTCTTCACTGGAGATATCCCTACCACATGGGAACCCATCTTTAATGTAGGCACATATTCCATGCCCATGGCGTTCTTGGGGGTGAGATTTAGATGTTTAGTCAGAGTATCCTTTAATTATGAATTTGTCTAGGGAAGCCTTGGTTACTTTCTTGATGGAATTATGTATTTGAAAGAGTACGTTCCATAGAAAAAATAGGAATTGTAAAAAAGGCACAAAAAGTATGTATTGTTCGCAAGGATCACGCTTTAGTAGTAACTGTAAAAGATGAACGTAAAAGTTGAGCATCGGAAGTGTTTACTTATAATCCTATAATGTACAAAAGTTATACGAGAAAATTTGTTTTCATATATATATATATATATATAGCATGAGAAAGGGGTTATCATTTTATTAAATACTAGCTCTACCCGGCTCAGTTTGTTAAAATAGAAATACAATAAATTTACTGACTATATATATTTATTTCCGAAAAGTTCCAGTCTGTCTTGTTTATATACACTTTTTTCAGTTGTTTTTACAACAAAAGTTCATTTTAACACGCTTACAAACAAACGCATGTACGGACTATAATAAGAACCATTATCACCGCATGTTCTTTTTTGTTTATGTTCTCAATACTTGTGGATACACGATATTTTGAGATTTGTAAATATTTATAGCAAACGCTCAGCGAATTGTAAAGTGCAAAGCACACACACACACACACACACACACACACACACACACACACACACACACACACACACACACACACACACACACACACACACAGCATGAAATGAACTTGACACCGTGCGAAAAAAATGTCTCTTAGTGACGCTATATGGTAATTTTAGTAACCGTTCGTTTATGAAACATAGAATTGGATTCAATAATATGAGAATTATCAGAGCGCAGCTCAGAATGGATGGAGTTTGGCGAGGGAGACGTTATTATTTCTGAATTGTAAACAGAAGATTATGCTTTGTTTATGCATTTTTTAGCCAGTTATGGGCGGCGAAAGCACAGAATCTGTGGAAAGTGTAGAATTTGAAAACTGAGGTATGACTAAATATTTATAAAGACAAATAGCGATTGTGATGATGTTGCTCATAGGATACAACCTAGCATTTTAATATCACAACTGAATGTATATAAAATAGTGTTCGAAAGCTACATAAGTGGCTATTAGCCTAAATATAATGACTTTGTAACTGTTGTTGCAAACCTACGATACTTTGGTCCAGAGGGGAATTTCTGCAGTTATTTTTTATAAAGCAAATAGAAAAGAGATATATTTAACAATATTTTATTGTAATTTCATGCCTATTTTATTTGTTGATCAGTCATTCTTAAATCCTAACAAATCTACATAAATTATATTATAAAGGTTAATGAAGACTTTGAATTCTTATTTTTATCTTATTCCACAAGAAATAAAAGCTGTTAGAATTTGTGATAGGATCATCAACAAATCAAAGAAATGCACAATATCTGTCTTCTTCCATAACATATGAAGAACTGGAACGAATACGTAACTCCACAAAATATAGATTAAAAACAATGGCAGATTGCTTCCATTAAATGAAAAATTAAATAAAATCAAAGACAGAAAACATTTAGTTTGTTTTTAGTAATAAACATGAATAAGATTTAAAAAGAAAAACAACACAAAAGCAGTCAATGAAAAGAAAATGAAGTGAGCGGACATATAAGCATTTTAAAAAAAGTAAATGGTATTGAATTTGCGTGGGGGGTGGATTCAATTTGTCTCCTAACGACCAATATTAAAACCTACCCATCACTGTTTCTAGATTTTTGAGATGAGGATTGGTTTTCCTATTATTTGGAATCTTCGGACTACTGTTCTTATCTTGAGTGTCATTTTCACAACGTTTCAGTCGATGTAACCTCCGTTCTTCTTCAGGTGTATCTTGTCGAATGCGGGAATATTTCTCTCTGACTCAGTAATTTGGACAGAATTTCGAACAGAACCTTTTATTTAGTTCATGAGAGTAGCATGCTGTCGTTCCGTCAGCCATGACTGGATAGAAGTCCCAAGTAATTTAGAATCGTATTTTTCAGTCGCCCACACTGAGAATTGAATTTTTAACCTTCAAGAGAAGGTTCATGTCCATAACCCTGAGCCCCTGGAGGGGCATTGGCCATCTGCAACTTGTAGATGCTTTTGTAGTGAGGAGTTCTGTTTTCGGGATGAGGGTGCTGGCTCCACCCCCAACCCTCCCAGAAGGTACATACAGCGCCTAGCCTTGCTAAATGCTCCCCCATGTGGTACTGGCCAGGCTCAACGTTGCTTAGCTTCGGTGATCTGGCAAGAACCAGTGTGTCAACATGGTTGTGCTGTACAGAACCGATATGCCATACACAGGAGAAGGTAATTTTTACAATTTATTTTTCTAAGTACTCAAACCACTGCACCACGGGTCCTTGCAGATACAATTGCAAATTACTTAGGACCTCTATCGAGACATAGCTGACCGACACGAGAGCAGGCTACCCTCGTGAAGTAAATAAAGGGTTCCTTTCGAAATTCCGCCCCGAGTTCGACA
Organism: Euprymna scolopes; assembly: GCF_053919585.1. NCBI lineage: Eukaryota > Metazoa > Mollusca > Cephalopoda > Sepiida > Sepiolidae > Euprymna > Euprymna scolopes. Next base: position 52,167,559 of record NC_136503.1, on the reverse strand, counting down.
GGATACACCTGAAGAAGGTCGGTGGTTACATGGATCGAAACGTTGCGAAAATGACACTAAAGATGAGAACAGTAGTCTGAAGATTCGAAATAATATGAATAACTCTCCATCACCGATTATAAACTACATATGCATACATTTTTAATCATATATACCCGAAAGGATTATAAAATCAGCGTTACATAGCTACAGAATAGACCAGATTGTATTGTTTCTAATGACTGAAAATTGACACCGTCATTACCTGATCTTTGTTTATGTGTGAGAGTTCAAGTAGTGACTAATGACCTTTACTACAAAATACACCTGCCGGCTATATTGAATTGCCAGCGAATCTCACAATAGAACAATCATAATTGCACCATTGTGAACTTGTCCTAATCTCTGGCTGGTTGCAACTAAAGATAACAGCTTAGGGTAATGCACTTAAATAGTAGTCTGCACCGATCGCTCGTTTCCCGAACTTACAAAAGGACACAAGTTACTGAGACCGAGGTTTTGAACAGAAATTGGTTATACAAAGAAAGTCTGAGACAAAAAAAAAAAAATTGAATACTTAAATGGTTAAAAGAAAGTAAATAGAGAAACATTACAATCTATTTGGGCTGTCTATAATTGTAAAAGTCCATCGGGTATATTTGGAGAAGTAATTATCATTATTTAAGTCGTTTTTTTTTTTGTCTTCGGACTATAGTTCTACTCAATATTAATATTTTTATGTTGTATCATGTTGCGAGTGATAACAAATATGAAGAAATAGATGGAGGAAAACGATTTTATTAGATGAACACTATTCTCTAATGTTTAAGTTATGTGAAACAATATTCGACATATTTAATTGGAATTCATTACTGAGAGGAGTACAATTTATTCATTTTATTTATTACGGACTATTATCTTCATCTTTTCTCGGTTGTTTTACGACGTTTCGGCCAATTATTCCTCTGGCCTTCGCCAGGTGGTAACTGCGATGAGATAGGAACTTCCTATCCCGTCACGCTTACCACCTGATGAAGGCCAGAGCAATAATTGGCCGAAACGTCATGAAACAACTAAGAAAAGATGAGGATAATAGTCCGCAATAAATAAAATCAATATTTGACATCTTTGATTTAACAAATTTAAAACTCGAAAAATTATTATAAAAGGAGGAGGGATTAATTGTCCGTGGCTAAGACACTGTTTGTAGAATCCTCCATCTTGAATTTCACACTTTTTTATATGGTTTATCTATGCAGGGATTGATAATTCTGTCTCAATCTTAAGTGCAGTTAAACCTTGCTTCAAAATGTCTTCCAAAATTAATGTAAAGCTACAAAAGAGCTTTCCCCCTTTAATAATAGAAATGTTAAAAAGTATTCTTAGGTGGTTTATTTATCCGCCAAACATGGTAGAAATATAAGGTGCGTCTTTTCATAACTCCTCTATAAAAAAAGACGTAATGTCATTTTTGTTATGTATAGATCCAAACAGAAATTAGTCAACATATTTATCTTTCGTAGTGTTAAGGTATAAGTACGTTTGTTATATTATCGGCAGTTCAGAATGGGGATATATTATATATAGGGAGTTTGAAACGGCATAAAACGGTTATATGTAGTATATTGAGGTGTCTATATGTTTGTCTTTATATATATAACAGATGGGTTTCTATAAGGCATCTCTTAACTTATAACTGTTAATGTTCTGATACGTGATTCGTCTATTTTCCATTGGGTGTCGATGTGTGCATACATAAATTAACAGTTTATAAATATCGTTCACAGTTGGAACACCAGCAAAAACATACCTCAAATCTTTCTTCCATGCGTCCTGAAATTAAGGATGCTTACTCCGAAAGTGAAGACACTCAGATGGAAATTATAATTTGATATAGCCATTTATTCCTTGCTGGTTCTGTTTCAGAGTTGGCACGCTTTGTATAAGATTACATTGTTCTAAATCGCCTCCTTTTGACTTCCATGGGCCTCCAGTCATAACACTCCATCTGTTTCCTAACGCGTTGTGTATCGGACTGATCCGCACGTAACTACAACTCTATATCTCAAAATCTATATTTTTTTATTACGTCATCACTACACATAGCCTAAAGATCCTTGCTGGATTTTTGTCACGTATACTTGCTTATATTATGGTTAGCGTAAATTTCATCTGTCAAATTAACACCAACTTCATTCCACTATTAAATGTAAATGTTTCAAATTAACATAACTTTTCATATTTTTAAAATATTTCTAACAGTATACTTTTACCAATCATAATAATCGACTATTATAATTTCAACATAATAATCGACCATTTACATAGTTTCCGGTGCTTTCCGGTAGACTAACAACATAGCATGTTTTTTGGCCGTCTGATAATAGAAAATATTGTATTAGAAGGTGAACGTTAAAAATGTAGGAACATTTGTTTCATACAATAGTTATAAACTCTTAGAATCTAACGTGTTCTAATAAACCCATTAGTGGATACCAACATGTATCAGAATTAAGACAGGAAAAGAAGGCAATCAAGTTTAAACTCAGTGGAAAACTAAGTGCTTGTTTAATCTATTAAAACATTTTACTGATGATTCACCACTTTTCAAGACCAAAAAAACACTCAAGAATAAGTTATTAGATTTAAGCAAGAATAATGTTTGTTTTTTTACGTATAATAATAAATAAAAAACGACATTATTTTGGCAACAACCTAATAAGATAAATATATTGTCAGTTGAAATGGTGGAAACTATTATAAGAGCATTGAAGAAGATGAATAGAATGATCAAAATTTTACTATTTAGTATTCGTTGACATTTCATTTGAACACGACCAGGTGATAGCTAATAATAATAATGATGTGTTCCACAAATGAAAAGTGCTCTTTCGCCAGAATAACACACTTATTAACCCTGCTTGGATTGCACTAGCTGACGCAACGGACTGCGAGTTAAATTCTTAATCTCCAGATTTAACTCCATCTGATTTCTAACGGTTTCCTTGGATTCAAATTTCGCCATTTTGGAAACAATGAGATTATACCTACCGTGGCGAAGTTCCTGGAGGACCAGGTTGCCATTTTCTTTTACGATGAGTATTATTCAGCTATCTGCATGAAAAGTTGTCTATATTTTTCGTAACCGAACCATCTTTTTTTTTCCGGGAATTAATTCCTGTATTAGTTACGTAAATTCTGTCCAGCTGAGATCAAACGACGTCGAAGTTGTGTTCGTGTTTCTCCCACGACGAAACGTTCACTTATTCCCCCTAGGTTGCAGCACTCTTTTTTTCCTTCTCTCTCAGTCCCAATTGATCATAAACTCGTACGCGCAGAACGAGTGCAGAATTCAGTACTAACTCTTTCCAACATAAACCGCCGTCTCTGCGCTTTCTCGTCTCTCTCAAACTCGACTCCTCTTTCTCACATATCGCCTCATATGCAAATTATTCAAAACGATGCCAATCTCACGAAAATCCGTCACCCCTGTCGAAAGTTTTATACATACATACATACATACATACATACATACATACATACATACAGGTGAGATTTATACTATGGATAACTTTCTAAATAATAACGTTATCATTTCAGCACGGTCCGTATTCTGCACAAGTCACGTTTTATTTATGAAATTGTTAGGTGAAATTACAGAATTGTTACAAAACACCGTTCTCTTCCATAATAAGAATAGCTTTCTAAAATAACGTTATTATTTCAGCGTGGTCCGCATTCTGTATAAGTCAGTTATTTGTTTATTAAATTGTTAGATGAAAGTACAGTATAGTTAAAAAAATACTCTTCCTATATTAAGAGGGGTTTTCTAAATAACGTTATTTCAGTACGGTCTGTATAAGTCACATTTTAACTAACAATACACAAAAAAGTGTGGGTAATGCTTGGGAGAATTGCCTTCTAATAACAAAAGAAACAATAATTCCTCACCCCCACCAAAAGAAAGACGGTTTGGTAATCCTTGGAGGCCTCCAGAACACTTAATGGTAGCATAATCATTCTAATTCCCCCATCACTACCACTATGGTTCTCAGAAAAATGGCGTCACTTCCGGAAAATGACTCTGCAGTGAAATTGCTTTGTCACAACAAAACAGACACTACTTATGTGATTTTTGGAATATGACTAATAAAGACGAAATATATTCCGTGTCGATTTTTTATCTATTTTTATTTTAGGAGAAGATAATGCCTGGTATGAAACTACAGTATATTACGGTTACGTGGTCTTCTGGCTAAGATCAAAGTGTAGTATCTGTTCTCTGCATTCAAGCGATCTCATCTCACACCCCTCCCCATAAAGAGTACGGATATCATTTTTGAACTAATACTAAATAAAATGGGCTGTTAAGTAAAGCAGAAATGACGTCATTTCCGATGAAATATTCCAGCACTTTTCACTTTATACTAAAATGCATTGCTTTCTTTTTAAAACATCAACTGTTTTCTGTTACTTTTTTGTCGATACATATTTTCATTCGTAATTCTTCTATCTCATCATTTTTGGTGATTCTTGGATATTTTACTATTTGACACACGACAATTACGTAGGTACCATTTGTTTTATTTGAAAAATCGGTGTTTCCTTCGATTTTATAGTGTAGGACCACTTAAAATTAGTTTCTTCTGGAAGTAATAATCAAAGCTATGACTACAAAATATTCTTACACTGTTTTGACTCGAGTATATATCCGACACAGACACTGTTAATCTATTGAGAACCACATCACTTTATAAAAAAAGCATATAAAATATCAGCGGATACACACTCGAGAGTCAAAACAATGAAAAGAATATACTGTTGTCCTAGCCCTAGTAATAAGAAACACTATTAATGAGAGATTACGTCATTCCTTGTAACATGAGTCAGCATTTTTCCAAACTTTAATCGAGTAATGCATTGACTTGTTCAAACTATGTAACATTTACATTGGAAATCCGGAGAAAAAAGTACCCCCTTGCAAAACCTGTCCACTTGATCCATACACAATCTTTCCGGACAATTTTTACATATTTTTCATCAGAGACCTTGCTCTTTCTAACGAAACGATGGTTGCAACTGTTTGATGCGGCTGTTTTAGCGAACATACGAACACACAAAAACATACAGTTGAGATTTATATAATAGATTATTTTTTATTACCTGACTTAATATGTTGTAAATACTGTTATCCACTCTGTTCTTTGCTTGGTCTCAACTAAGGGACAAATTCCTTAAAGAAACTCTGCATGTGGCTTGAAATCCACTTTTAGCATTTCTGCGTGTTCCTGGTAATTCTGCGTCTATTTTAATAGCATTTTGAAAGACAGAAAGAAACCCCATTGAATCTCAATAAAGGTCTGATTTTATGCGTCCGCGTTGGTCCAGTCAGTACGAGTATTTATGGAAGGGATGTCAGCCAACTTGATTGACAACTGCAGTAGAGAAGAAACGTGAACTAGTGAACCAAAACCAAGAAATATGGCCTATTCAACCAAAACCATTTCCTGAATCGACACAAGAAAGCATTATATTTCTTTTGGTTTGGTTTTATTTAAAATTCAAGTATCTTTTAGAGTATATTGAATTTTATAAGTATATACATATACATGCATACACACGTACATTTATAAGTACGTGCATGTACTTATTTATATGTACATGCATACGCACGAAAATTTATAAGAATATTCGTACACATGCATATACATATTTATTAATGTATACATACACACATACATATATAAATGTAGGCGTACGCACATACATATATAGATATAGGCGTACGCACATACATATATAGATATAGGCGTACGCACATACATATATAGATATAGGCGTACGCACATACATATATAGATATAGGCGTACGCACATACATATATAGGCGTACGCACATACATATATAGGCGTACGCACATACATATATAGGCGTACGCACATACATATATAGGCGTACGCACATACATATATAGGCGTACGCACATACATATATAGATATAGGCGTACGCACGTACATATATAGATATAGGCGTACGCACATACATATATAGATATAGGCGTACGCACATACATATATAGATATAGGCATACGCACATACATATATAAATATAGGCGTACACACATACATATATAAATATAGGCGTACACACATACATATATAAATATAGGCATACACACATACATATATAAATATAGGCGTACACACATACATATATAGATATAGGCGTACGCACATACATATATAGATATAGGCGTACGCACATACATATATAGATATAGGCGTACGCACATACATATATAGGCGTACGCAAATACATATATAGGCGTACGCACATACATATATAGGCGTACGCACATACATATATAGGCGTACGCACATACATATATAGGCGTACGCACATACATATATAGGCGTACGCACATACATATATAGGCGTACGCACATACATATATAGGCGTACGCACATACATATATAGGCATACACACATACATATATAAATATAGGCATACACACATACATATATAAATATAGGCATACACACATACATATATAAATATAGGCATACACACATACATATATAAATATAGGCATACACACATACATATATAAATATTGGCGTACACACATACATATATAAATATTGGCGTACACACATACATATATAAATATATGCATCATACACACATACATATATAAATATATGCATCATACACACATACATATATAAATATATGCATCATACACACATGAGGGAAGAACAGATGTACATCAATCTAAGATAGTAGCAGAATTGTTAGAAAATAATATGCACACTATAATGGAATTGGGCCGAAAATGATGGTAGCATTTAATGTAAGTAAAACTAAGCTACTCTCCTTTAACAATTACAAGACGCTTCTTCAACCCCCTATATCTATGACAAATAGCATCCTACCTAAGAATTCCATCTTTAAATTCCTCGGCCTAACATTTGCGAGCACTATGAACTGGAACAAATACACAGAGGACATTGCAAAGACTGCTGCCTAGAAGGCGGGTTCCCTCTATCGAGCCAGAAGACTACTCACGCCTGAGAGTATTGTGTACATTTACAAGGCCACCATTCGCCCATGCATGGAGTATTGTTGCCACATCTGGGTTGGTGCATCTACCACTAGTCCCTCCCACTTAAGTCCAAATAGAGTTGTCAATCTAATCGGTCCCACTTTATCAACAAAGCTTCAGTCCCTGTCTCATCGCCGCAATGTTGCATCACTGTGCATGTTTTACAAATATTCTAATGGAATGTGTTCTGATGAACTTGTTTCACTTGTACCCCATCGACGTACATATCCCCAACAAACCTGCTTAGCAATAAGATCTCACCCCTTCACTGTTGTTGTCCCTACATGCTAGAAAGCTTTTTATTCTATTCGTTTCTTCCCTTGAACAGCTCGACTTTGGAATTCCCTTGCTGCTGCCTGTTCCCTGGCTGTACTGATATGCAGAAGTTTAAATGTAACATAAACAAATATCTTGTTAATTTTTCCTAGATATGGCCCCAAATAGTAGCCCCTTACGTCCAAGTGATGATATGCTTTGTAAGGGGCGAATATGGTTAAAATAAAATGAAAATAGATGTATTATCTACTAAAAGTTTTTCAAATTGGGCGGGGGACAAATATGTCGGTTAGTAAATGTTTAGCAACGTAGCTTTTGTTAGAAAAGGTCATGGGAGGGAGACCAATTCATGGTTTTCCTTCAGTGTCAGAGATATACTCCCCAAATGGACATTTAAATTCATATACAAAGCTTGTCCTATCCAAAACCCTAATGGATGGGAGTTTTTTTTTTTTTAGTAATGATACGGCTCGATGTTTTAAATTTATCATAGGAAAAGAATTAGTTTTATTTTTTTAGTATGTTTTTGTTAATTCTATTTTAACACCTTTTCATTCACTCTATATACTCAAATGCACTTTAAGTACAGAATAGATGAAGAGAAAAGGAGAGATTAAGTGGATATATATATATATATATATATATATATATATATATATATATATATATATATCGAAAATAAAAAAAAGGTAGCGAGAAAGTAAAGTTTTAAAAGAAAAAAGTTACATTATTCCATTCTCTTATTTTGTTGTTACTTCCACCGGGTAACGCCGGATAACCATGCTAGCATATTTGCATATGAACTAGATATACATATCAACCATAACAAAGGAATCATGTGACTGCAGTGCTGACTTAATATAGTTTAACATGTTTAATGTTTGATCCATTTAGAAGTGTAGAGCGCCAAAATCATTTTTGAACAAACGAAAGAAAATTTAATAGTTAAATGGAAAATAATATGTAGTGAGAAGGAGGGATAATAAAATTAAAGACTTTAATTGAAAGTTGAATTGGATAATGCTAAACTATAACAATCCGAGAATGGAAATCTATGCATTTAGCCTGATGATTTCATTCGAGAATGAAACAACCGTTTTTCTTGTGGCTTACTTGCGATATATATATATATATATATATATATATATATATATACACCCCACTTTTTCACCCATTGCTTTGGAATACATATGTTGCGTTGTACATTCCAGCATGGAACTCTATATTACCATTTTGCAATTTCCATAATTTTCAATTATTTCTACTCTTATATAAAAAGAAATTTGTGTCCATGTTAGTTTTCCCCCCTTATGGACTCGTAAATGGCCGATTTTTATGAAATTTCACTCAAGCTACTTTATGTGCCTGGCAGTGCTCTTAGGTTTTGTAGAAGAATGTCTTCAATAAGAATTGACAAGCGAAATAATCCGATGTAAGAAGTAACAGGCGATTTTGACCAAAGTTTACACCTTATAAAGCCTAACATCACAAGTGCATTTGTGAAGTTTTATTATCGCACAAGCAGTTAGGCCAGTCATATAAAATCAATAGTAGGTTCTTTGACATGATAGGGGCGCGTTCGGAATGAAGGTTTCTGTTTAGAGCACAACAGAGCCATGATACTTGCTTTTGCATTTTGAACTTTAATTCATGCTGTTATACAAGGTGGGCCAAAAAGGGTCCTATCTTTAAATATAATCATATATATATATATAGGACCCTTATTTTGGCCCACCCTGTATATAAAAATAATTTTATAAAATCAACAGTAGGTTCTCTACAGTGTAATGAAGACTACAATGTATTGTAGACTAAGTCACTGCGCGGAGGTATTTGAAGTTTCCTCTTGATGAAGCACGACGAGTCCGCAATTGAAGCAAGCAATTTATTTGATTAAAAAATGGTTGATTTCACCGGTTTCAATGACAATAAAAATATGGGTGTGTGAAACATTCGTTTATCATCATTCGATCCCAAGCAAAGTCGAGTCTCCCTGCTAGTCCCTGATCTTGTTTATAGCCCAGAGTCACAAAAATACAGGATTATTGGTCAAGCGATATAGGCGTACAAAAACAAAGATAGTAATACACCAATAAACACACTTAAGTCAGTCTTGACACTGCATGCCTTTACTTGACAACATAATATTTGGCCGAATTCTTAACTGAATCTTAATTCTCTATATTGTACGAAATATACTCGAAGTTATGTCATGGAAACTTTCATAACTATTTATCTGATCAGACAGAAATTTTGTACGACGTTTACTGTTATGAAAAAGCATCAAATCTGTCCATGAAGATTGGAAAGATCAATGTTAAAATTCCATGAAGATATGTTGCGAGTTTGTCTCTGATGTATCGTTATTTTCATGGAAAGTGTTCGACTGAGCTTCAGTCTATGGTCTCCCCTCGCCAAACTTTCACAAGAAACACTCGTCTAGCTGAAAACACTATCAATAATTCCCCCCACTCTTTATCTGTGCCTAAACCTAAACGTAGATTCCATGAACAAAGCTTCTTTCTTAGAACTGCAGGCCTGTGGAATTGTCTTCCGTTTTCCTGCTTTCCGACTGACTACAATATGGTTGTCTTCAAGTCTAACGTAAATAAGTTATTGTTGAGCCGTTCCATATAAGTTAACAAATTTACCGAATTTTCATTATTAATGATTACTATATTGTCCAATTTCTACTGTACACTCTTTAACCCTTATCCTTGAGTGGCCTCTTGGACTTAATGTGGTGATGCCTGTGTAAAAAAAAAAAAAGACCTTCACCGAACTTTTCGAGATTAATCTCATACAAGATGCCAGACTTCATAGCTACTATATGGTTTAAGTAGCGAATCTCTTTAATGAACAGAACCGTGACTGGAATATTTGATTTAGATATCCTCAAATTAAATAATTTCCAAGTTAGACCAGAACGAATATGTTGGC
>NC_136503.1:52104042-52157154 GCF_053919585.1 Euprymna scolopes | reverse complement strand
AGAAAGAGAGAGAGGAAAGAGGGAGAAAGAGAGAGAGGAAAGAGGGAGAAAGAGAGAGAGGAAAGAGGGAGAAAGAGAGAGAGGAAAGAGGGAGAAAGAGAGAGAGGAAAGAGGGAGAAAGAGAGAGAGGAAAGAGGGAGAAAGAGAGAGAGGAAAGAGGGAGAAAGAGAGAGAGGAAAGAGGGAGAAAGAGAGAGAGGAAAGAGGGAGAAAGGAGAAAAGAGGGAGAGAGAGGAAAAGAGGGAGAGAGAGAGAGGAAAGAGGGAGAGAGAGAGAGGAAAAGAGGGAGAGAGAGAGAGAGAGAGGAAAAGAGGGAGAGAGAGAGAGAGAGAGGAAAAGAGGGAGAGAGAGAGAGAGGAAAGAGGGAAAGAGAGAGAGAGAGAGGAAAAGAGGGAGAGAGAGAGAGGAAAAGAGGGAGAGAGAGAGAGGAAAAGAGGGAGAGAGAGAGGAAAAGAGGGAGAGAGAGAGAGGAAAAGAGGGAGAGAGAGAGAGGAAAAGAGGGAGAGAGAGAGAGGAAAAGAGGGAGAGAGAGAGAGGAAAAGAGGGAGAGAGAGAGAGGAAAAGAGGGAGAGAGAGAGAGGAAAAGAGGGAGAGAGAGAGGAAAAGAGGGAGAGAGAGAGGAAAAGAGGGAGAGAGAGAGGAAAAGAGGGAGAGAGAGAGAGGAAAAGAGGGAGAGAGAGAGAGGAAAAGAGGGAGAGAGAGAGAGGAAAAGAGGGAGAGAGAGAGAGGAAAAGAGGGAGAGAGAGAGAGGAAAAGAGGGAGAGAGAGAGAGGAAAAGAGGGAGAGAGAGAGAGGAAAAGAGGGAGAGAGAGAGAGGAAAAGAGGGAGAGAGAGAGAGGAAAAGAGGGAGAGAGAGAGAGGAAAAGAGGGAGAGAGAGGAAAAGAGGGAGAGAGAGGAAAAGAGGGAGAGAGAGGAAAAGAGGAAGAGAGAGGAAAAGAGGAAGAGAGAGGAAAAGAGGAAGAGAGAGGAAAAGAGGGAGAGAGAGGAAAAGAAGGAGAGAGAGCGAGGGAGAGAGAGGAAAAGAAGGAGAGAGAGCGAGGGAGAGAGAGGAAAAGAAGGAGAGAGAGCGAGGGAGAGAGAGGAAAAGAGGTCGAGAGAGCGACGGAGAGAGAGGTAAAGAGGGAATAAAAGAGGGAAGAGTAAAAGAAGTAGAAAGTTATATTACAATGAAATGGAAATATTAAAAGAAAACCGTGAAACTCAGTAAGATTTCCACCACTTGGAAATTATACCATTTTGAGTATTGATTTCGAAATTCGATTCTTAATGCTTTTTTTAATACAGGATAATATCTTGCATCGTTTGTGAAGAGTTCGATTTCTAAACCCGATAAATCCAAATTGAAAAAATAGATTTTAAAAGAACAAACATTTAAAATATTGAAAAAAAAAAAAAAAAAAGACTAGTGAAAAATTATTTTATTTGAAAGCAAGAAAATTAAGCAAGTATCGCATTATGTAAGCGTAGGTTTTGGCTAGGTGGGCAGAGATCTTTGCCTTGACAAGATAATTTCTGATCTACATGATATGCACATCCTGTTCGCAGTACCATACTGCATTTGTAACATTGAACGGGAACCAACAAGTTGTAACCTCAGTCACAAAGCAGACAAACAACAGAAATGAACTTCAGCTTGCTTTTTTTTGTAGTAAACATTTCTTCATCATTCAGTAGTTACCACTGTGGCGTCTCTCACGTGATCGTCTTCTCGAGCGTCATCAACTTCTTTCACGTAATCTCGAACGTTATTCCCGTTTCTAACGTGATCTCAAATGTTATTCCCGCTTCTAACGTGATCTCAAACGTTATTCCTGTTTCTAACGTGATCTCAAACGTTATTCCCGTTTCTAACGTGATCTCAAACGTTATTCCTGTATCCAGCATTTATTTTTCCTACCGGTGACGTCATTTCACGTGCATTTGCATACGTGCTGTTACATATTTAGAAGTCAGTGATCAACTGCCAAACAAATTCAGTTATAAACTGAAAATAACATCAGAAACCGGCTTATAAGAAGGCTAGAACGTTCCATAAGGTTTAGGTGAAAAAGCCTATTCTTAAAATTCTGACTGGCTGCTAGTCCACGACTGGATAATCTACTATCTATATATTAATATGATAGCGTGTGCGTTCTTTTGTGTGTCACGCTTTCCCGCAAATTTCATTGATTAAGATTTAATTCCGGAATACACATTTACGAACGCTCCAGGTGGCATTCGATTAGCGTGTTCTCACCTCTATGTTTGTCTTTAATTCTATAAAATTCAAGGTTTTATCTTTCTGGTAAATGCAAAAATTTACAAGAAATAATTACTTTTAAGTTATTCCGCAGTAAAAAACGATAACACAAATCTCTCGGCCGGCGGACGCTATAGGTTTTCTAATTTAAAATATTTGGGACAAAAATTGAGCCGTTATTTCTTTTTTTCATTATTATTTTTTTTTTTTTTTTACATTTTTTATTGTTTGAGAAAGAGACGCTGATGTTTTCGTTAATTAAAATATTATTGCTACTACTATTATAACATTTTCATGTAAACACAAGCCAAGATGTCCATCTGTTATGAAGCCTTGAACTTTATGAAAAGCCTTGACTTGCTAACCAAAAAAGCGACACGTTATCAGCGAAACGAAACTAATTTTATACATAAAATATTTTTATACCCGTGACCCGTTGGGTCAGTATGTTATATTAGCTATGGAATCCATGTATGAGCGTGACACTTGTGACGTAAAGAAAATAGTTTTTTTTTGACATAACAGAAACATTTCTATGAAAGTATATTAAAATGAAAAAAGAATAAAAGATAGATTTCTATGAGTCGTTCTGTTTATTATAATTGATTATTTAAAAAAAAAAATACAGTTACTGAATTATAAGTGGTTTGCCATACTTATAGGTAAATGTGCACTGAACAGATACCATAATACTTATAGTTAAATTCAAATTTTGATATATCTGCTTTTTTTTACATCATTCATTTCTGTATTACGTTTAAGTTATTTTAAACCCCACTCTTCCCACGTTAAATAATAATTTCGAAATAACGTTAATATTTCAGCGTCCCAATTGTTTTTTTTTTTTCGCGTTTAAATTATCGGAGTAAACAATTGTTAATACTGTTTGCTATTTTTTTTTTTACATCGTTCATTTCTGTGTTAATTTTAAGTTATTTTAAACCTCACTCTTCCCATGTTAAATAATAGTTTCGAAATAATAACGTTAATATTTCAGTGTGTAGGTCATGTGCGCATGCACAGCCGGATGTCGTAAACTGGAAAGTGGGTTACATACATCGTTACAAGGTCATTTGCGTTTTATAATTATATAGATTAAATGATAGTTCCTTTTTCTAAATAAATTATTCTTATTACCACATTGTTTTAACAATGTGGTAATAAGAATAAAATAGTTCCATGAAAAACTGTTTTGGGTACATAACATATTTTAATCTATATATTAATACGATAGCGTGTGTTATTTTGTGTATTACATTTAATTTTTTTCTTCCAAATGTCTGTCGTTTAATTGTTATGCCATTCCATTTCTTGTAATAAATACTTTTACTAAGAACTCTTCATAAGTTTTGGTTTCGGTTTCGATTATAGCTGAAGGAAGTCAAGTTATATATACATATATTCTTTTTTCGTTCATAAGTTTTGGTTTGGGTTTCGATTCAAGTGTTACACGAATGACCCGGTCTAAGCCGGGTTGACATGCTTGTATATATATATATATATATATATATATATATATATATATATATATATATATATATATATATATACATACATACACTCACACACACACACACACACACACACACACCTATACTAGCATGTCAACCCGGCTTAGACCGGGTCATTCGTGTAACACAAGCTGATGTACCCAAGTCATAAGGATATATTTTTTATTTTTGAAATCACAACTTTATATTATACTAGCGGGGGTACCCGGCGTTGCCCGAGTGTTTGTTTCCGGGACGGGGGGGGGGGTTAAAATGTTATGGTAGGTAAGTAGGAAGGATCAAACCCGGAGTCATGTGTAAAAGTAGGAAAATAAAGTGTGAAAAAAAAGTCCATTCCAGTTGTTTAGGAAAAAAAAAAAAACGACAACGGTAGGTCGGCGCGAACGTGAAAATATAATGTGAATTGTCCAGCACGCTAACCACTACGCCACAGAGCACTGCAGCTTTGTTTAGTGATTTTAAATAACTTCACATGAAAGAACTACGAAGCCAAACCGGTGTTCTCTTCTCAACTGTTCCTTGTGAACGATCCCCAACGGTGTTAAGTGGTGGCAGGGGGAGGAGGAATTTATTAGAGAGAAAATATTTTACCACTTCCATTGATCTTAACCAATTTTGGCCGTGACTTCTCAGCAGAAAAAGTATAGAAATCTAAGATTATCGAGGAATTTGAGAAATAATAAGCCTATAACACACCTCAGATATTGTTCTGCCGTTTGTGCATATTATATTTGCATGAAATATCTTGATGTTTAATCCTATTAATGTCAAAATCAGACGGGAAAAATGAGTTCATTTTATTTATATAGAGAAGAAGAGAAGATAAGAATGGATCGAAAACTGACTCTTATAGTAATATATACTTCATGCATAAATCTGCATAATTTAAAATATCATATTTAAGCATATTTTATGACCAGGCTATGCTAGCTTAGATATATATATATATACTTTTGAAGTTTTAACAAAAATAATATCAGAGCGTCTCCATTTACACTGAATAGGCACAAAATGCCAACATCAATATATTACATATGGAAGAGTCCACTGTGGAATTTCCACAGGTCCCGCTAGTGTAAATATTAATTTATTTACGCAAGAATTTTCCTATCAACTATTTAGAGTCCTTTGTGTCACTAAGAGCTAATTTTATTCTACAAGGACGAGCACACATGAATAAAAGTACAAATTTTACATTTTTTTTTTATCTAACCTAGTATATTATTTTGATAATTATTTTCTGGTTAAGCATGTATTACTCTTTTTCTTTCATGTAACTGAATATGATTTAGTCATGTAATTCACGCATATATCTTCAGTTAGTATCCATCTATGAAAAATATAAAGAACCAGTCCATTAAAGGAAGTGTAAACTTTTTTTTATATTAGATAATTTATTGGAAACTTTGATAAGCTTAAAGATTGCAGTCAGAACAGAATGCGAGAAAAAAAATTTCTGAATGGGCATTATGTTGAAATTCACAACCTGTTAGACGTGATCTCCTTTGGGTTTTGTAAAATGCTGTTAAGTTATTTCCTTTTAACTGTATTTTGACTTACGCATGATGACGTAATTTCTTTTTGTTGGTAAAATAAACGATATTGCTTACGTATACAAATCAGTCACAAAGATGTAAACAAATCGGCTCCCACATCAATGTGTTTTTAGTAAAAGCCCTCCACTGTCTCTTCATTATTTCTCCTTTTTTGTTGTCAGCTTGCGGCATAAATTCAACAGCCTGTTTTATCAAGGTAGATACTTATTTTAAGTTTTGGCTTTAATAATTAATCATGGCATTAAACATGTTATGTTGTTTTGTTAAATAAATGAATCATTTGGAGTTAAAATCCATTAAGTATTACATATATAACTCAGGAAAAACACTTGAAATGTGTCAACATTATGATGACTAAGCGAAATCATACGACATTAGGTCAAATTCGGTCGCCATCTTGTTTTGATTTCGCCTGTTCATATAATGTTAACACATTTCAAATGTGTTTTTATTTTTTCCAAAATGGATTTTAACTCTAATAATTAATCATTTATTAAAATTTAACAAAAACAGCATTAACATATTTTTCATATCTATACAGAATTCTTCTTGCATTATACTCTGGCCGCGATGTTTAACACCTACCAATGGTTCAACAGTATGGAAATATACTAGCTGGAAAACTGTATACAGTGATGTCTTTTATGCAATTAGTTCTTATTTGTTTCCAAGTTTCTCAGTCAGTAAATGTGCATGGAACCAGAATCACACAACAGGTTGTAGTTATAAGAATCGCAGAAAACGATTTATGACAGCAAGTTAAAAACGAAACGTTGCATGATCAAAGAAGTATGTAAATGTTATGCTTATTTTTAGTTTAATTTGTGTTTATTTTATTGATTTACCATATTTTGATTAATCAGAGTTGAAGCTTTGGATCGAAACCAATGCAAGAGAGGAACTTTTAAAATATTTTATAAGTTCCTTTCATTCAAATATTAAGTATAAATCTTAATATTTTTGTCAATTATTCAATAATATATATATATATATCTATATATATAAAAATGTAATTCTTTGTTCGTTATAAGCGAATAAAACCATATTTCTACGTTACCAATTTAATTGAAATTTTCTCAGAAATTCTATTTTTAAAGTCAAGGAATGTTTGCATGTGATTAAAATAATTTAACATTGCGAATTATAAAAATATTAAATTAAACAAATTTTTTTTTCGTAACTGCGAGATTATCGCCATTTTATTTCCGGTAGAAATTAGCCTTTCACTTATTGAGGTAAGTATTATTTGTATTAATTTTTATGATACTCATGCAGAGTGATCCGTGCTGAAATAATGTTATTATTTAAAAAGTCATTCTTAACATGGGGAGGGGAGGATGTTTTGCACCTATTCTGTACTTTAACCTTACAATTGAATTAAAAAAAAAACATCGTAAAACTTTAAACGTGGAAATATGATTTAAAAAATAGCGCGGATCGCTCTCTGCATTAGCACCATTTTTATTTATTGCGGACTATTATTCTCATCTTTATTAGTTGTTGTTTCACGACTTTTCGGCCGTCATGAAAAGAAGTAAGTACGTGAGAAATTATTTTTTCCTTTTATAAATGTTCAGTAACTTTTTCCTTTTATTATTCTTAAAGAGTAAAACTTTTCTTATTCATGAAAAGAGTTAAGCCTACGTAAATAAATGTTTGTACACGTGACAAATTATCAATAAATGGTTTAGTTACTTTAAAAAAAAATTATGAAAAGAGTTAACATGCTTAATTTCTATACTTATAGGTTTTCGGAATTTTTTTCACTGGATTATTATTGATTGGACACTAATTAAACAGATTATTAAAAAAAAATAAAAATAAATCATTATTTCGACATTTGAAAGTGGTGCTCACTTTTTAGTTACAACGTTCTGATAAATCAGTCACCCATTTTGTAAGCAATAAAAACGCGGTATATCAAAACCATAGAAAGTAAAAATAATATGAGCCTCTACCGCATTTGTAAGTCAGAAATATATTTGTTTCTCAAAGAAAAAAATAGATTGAACATGACTTTTTATTGTTTTTATGAAAATAAAGTTTCGAGTTTAAAATTTTTTTTTTTTTTTTACTTATTTAGTTAAAAGTCAGTTTGTGGGTGTTTTTTTAAAATTGTTTTATGAAAGGTGAGTTTTTTTGTTTTTTTTCAAAGCTTGTTTTTTTTCTAAATTTTTTAAAAACTATTATAAATTTCACTAACATGCTGGAGAAATGTTTAATAATTTGGTATTTTTTTAGATTAGGTCCACCTCCATAATTTTCCTTTCAATGACGACATTTATAGGTTTCCGAGTATGCTGAACACGCAAATCGCATTGAAATTTTGCGGAAATAAATAGTTGTATTATGCATTGTATTCTTCGGCGGCCATCTTTACGTGCACACGCGCCATAAACAAATACACGTACGTAAAAAAGATGGCCACCAAAGATTACAATGCATAATACAACTTTTTATATCTTGATAACTACTTATTTCTGCAAAATTTCAATGCGATTTTCGTATTCAGCATAGTCGAAAACTATTTCAAGTCGTCATTTAAAAGAAAATTGAGGAGGTGGACCGAATCTAAAAATTTACCAATAATTTTTCATCCCGTACGCCTCCCGATACATTGCTTCGTCAACATGCGACCATTTTATATCTCCCGAAGACACTTCCGTATTTAGAAAAAAAATGAGTGACCGATTTACCAGAACATAGTAACTAAAAAGTGAGTACCCCTTTCAAATGTTGAAATTATTTTTTTTTTCAATTTTTTTTTCATAATCTGGTTAGTGTTCAATCAATAATAATCCAGTGAAAAAATTTCAAAAAACCTATCAGTATAGAAACTCCACCACGTAAGTAAATAAATAAAAAATGTTACGTGCGCATGCGTTAGCCTTGACTAAGGGGGTACTAAGGGAACGACCATTAAATAATTCTGCGGGTCGCCATGGAACTCAACGCCCAAGGAGTACCAAACTAGTTTTCATGATATGAAGAAATGTTTTTTTTTTTTCGAAAAGTGGGTGATCACTTTTCCATGTAAATTTAACTTAAAATGAGCACCCACTTTCTGGCCACCTGAGGAAGGGGCATTTATTTTCGTGTTTATTGGCTTAAAGGTTTTTTGACAAGGCAGTTTGGTACGCGAATGCATATTTAACCGTTTTCGTTTATGCTCACGCATAGCATAAGCAAAGGCTACGTCTGTGAAATGGAAAATAGTCCCAGAGTTCAGGCGTTAATACCATGCAAAAGAAATCAAACAAAACTTTTTAGCCAAGAAACACAGAAAAAAAAATAGCATCCATTTTTTTTCTATCGAATTCATTTGCTGTTTTTATTGAAAACTATTTTCCCCCGGATTTTTGATATAATTTTCCATTAAGGGCCGTGCGTCTTACGTTCGTAAATAACACATTTTTTTTGTAGATTTTGGTGTGCTAAAAACGAATCTGCAAACCGTTTCCGTCGCAAAAAAATAGTTTTTATGATATGAAGAAATTACTTTTTCGAAAAAGTGGCGATCACTTTTCCATGTAAATTTAACTTAAAATGAACACCCACTTTCTAACCACCTGAGAGAGGGGGGATTTTTTCCCATGTTTATTGGCTAAACAGCTTTCGTTTATGCTCACGCATAGCGTAAACGAAGGCTACGGCTGTGAAATGGAAAATAGTACCAGAGTTCAGGGGTTATTACCATGCAAAAGAAATCAAACGAAAAACTTTTTAGCCAAGAAACACAGAAAAATGCCCCTCTCTCAGGTGGCCAGAAAGTGGGTGCTCATTCTAAGTTAAATTTACATTGAAACGTGATCACCCACTTTTCGAAAAAGTAATTTCGTGAATATCATGTAAACTTTCTGTTTGCTACGGAAACGGTTTACAGATTCGTTTTTAGCACACCGAAATCTCCAATAAAATATTTCGTTATATATGAACGTGAAACGGGCCTTAAAGTAAAATAATACCGGATTTTTTTGTGCAGATTTGCCGTTTAGTTGTACAAATATCCTCAAACCAGGTAATCACTAAAAGGGACTTTTAAAAGTCGTCACCTGTGTCGAGCAAAAGTTTAAAAGCACCGATTATATGCCAGCCTACGTCATGGTAACATATATTGAGTGAGTTCCTAACAGTATTTTGTATAGTTTTTTAGTTTAAACTTATTTTCCCAAAATTTCCCCAAACTTAACGTGTTCGATACAGTCTGCCGCCATTTGTATTTTTCAGATATACCGATAAACATTGAATGTTTTTGAACCGATTATACATTACATAAAAACACTAAAATCTTATTCAGTTAGGTAAAACATTTACTTTTCTTGCCTTTGATAACATTTATTTGTTATATATTTATTTTTTGACGACTTCTTTGTATCTGTGTTTAGTTATACAAACCCTTTTCATTTGATGTAACATTTAGTCGGCTCGAAAAACAGTGTTTATCCGGGTATTTGAAAGCTACAAATGGTGGTGGCCACTGTTGATTACTTTAAGTTAGAAAGTGAGTTAAAACTAAAAAAAACTATACAAAATACTGTCAGAAACCCACCGATTATGCCAGCCTATGTCATGGAAACATATATTCGGTGAGTTTCAGACACTTTTGTATAGTTTTTAGTTTTCAACTTACTTTTCCAAACTTAATGTATTCAACAGAGTCCGCGACCATTTCTGTTTTTTTGAGCCAATTAAACATTTTACATTACATAAAAACACTAAACAATTATCCAATTAGGTAGAAACGTAACTTACCTTACCTTTGCTTTCATTTATTTGTTTTGGGACAACTTTTTCGAATCTGTGTATAGTAAGCCCCCCCTCCCCCCACCATCAACCATATATTAATTACTAACTCACATTTTTGTAAAACAACAAAAAAAAAAAAATCATTTAGCGTTTCAACATTTTTGCTACATTCGGCTTCATCCACTGATTGTTGGTCAAGTCCAAACCATGAATGATTGGCAAAAACTCTCGAGGATCCAGATCAAATTCTGCAAGAGTACCATTTTTTTTAATTTTCGCCTTCTTTTTCACTTTTTGCAGTGGATTGCTGTACTAATATAAGAAACATGCATTTTCTCTTTTTATTAAATTTTTCCATTACACCAAATTGAGCCACTGCAACGCGTGGCAGGGTACAGCTAGTATATAATATATATATATAGTGATGAGACGATTCCAATATTTTCCCACTTCCGATAAAACTACAGATTCTGATTCTTTATAAATCTTAATATTTAACTATATCGTTGTATTTTTCTCCGATTCCCGTAAAAACGCACCTGTTAAATGTGCAGGTGTTTTTCTAAACGAAAAATATACTTGTGGGGGACGATCTGTCGATTTCACCTCCACTTGTGGTTTTAAAATCAATAAATATTTATTATTTTATCATTATTACTAGCAATGTAAGATTTAGCTTTGAACAAAATAAAATTAAAAAAAAGGCAATTGAAAGAATCGTTTTCGCATCGGAAAATCGAAAAATGTGTTCACCGTCGTTTCGTCTTTATTGGAAATAAATACTAGGGTTGTTCCTTTTTATTTATCTATTTCGTTGGAATACTATTTCCATTATTCTCATCATACACATGTATACACACGCATATAATTCATTATTAATATCATTGTAATAGTCGCGGGGAGTAGTTGAGGAAATTGTATCAGAGGAGTTAGTATTTAGAAATGACGATCTTAATTTCGTTGTGCTGTTACTGTTGGGTTTTAATTTGGATATAAGTGCCAGCTCTTATGCAGAGGTTTTCTTCCTGGCAGTACAGTATATTTCTGCATCATTAAAGCCTTATGTATATATTATACACAACGTTTTTTTTACTAGGGAGCCACTACTAATCAAGACCCACGGCCCACTCGAGAATAAGAGGTAAGTACTTGTTTATATTGGATTTGCAAGCTATCAGGTTGTAGTCAGCCTGCAGCATAATGTTCCACATATAGGTAGTTCTAGGAAAGAAACGTTTTCATAGAATTTGCGTTTAAGACAGAGCAAGAGAAAATTGATGACTGTGCTTGTAACTAGATGGTTGTTTGTGAATGTTTTACAGAGGGGAACCATAGTTTAAAGCTCAGTAGAAAATGGCAGAGCTGAGATTAACTCACAATGTGTCTTCTGTAAGAAAGAGATTTTAAAAAGAAAAAGACATCTATAATGTAAACCTCGCCTGTCTGTATAAATGTATGTATGTTTTATATGTCTGCCTAAAACTTTCGACAGAGGCGACGGATTTTCAAGAGATCGGTATCGTTTTGAAGTTCGACCCTTCGGACGACAAATATCGAAAAATAGCCAATAACATTAATTCCTTCATCCTCAACTGGAAACTTTTCTACAGGCCGATGTCGCTTTTTTTACGATATTTTCGAAAGTCATCCGTTCTTTTCGATTAACTAGGTGTATCAGAAATTTCGTGAAAATAGTGAATAATTCCACCCCATCTTTCCAAGCTTATAACTCCTCGAAAAATATAATTCAAGCCCTAATTTTTTTTCAATTAAAGGAGCAAGGACCAAGGACCAAGGTTTCATTAAAAAAAACAAAATAAAAAAAAACTGTTTTAAAAAAAAAAAAAAAAAAGGTTTTAAACTTCGGACTTTACAGGTAAATTTCTAAAAAACGGGGGTTTTTTGTTTGTTTTAAATTTGAATATATTATTTATTGACCTTTTCTCTTCAATTTGTGATATATAAAACTATTAAACAAATTAATTATTTACTTTTTAATAGAAACTTGAAAATGGGGGGGGCGTGAATTAAAAAAAAAAACGTTTGTCTAAAATATTATATTCGGTTTATTGGAAAGAACATAAAATTTCACATTGGCCCTGAAAATATCGTAAAAATAGAATCAATAGAAAAATTTTGATAGATTTTTAAAGTTTAAAAATTGAAAAATATTGAGTTCGGAAAATTCATTACTGTTTTAAAAAAAAAATATTTCTATTACTTTTAAAACAACTTTAATAGTTTATTTTGGAAGTATAATCCATAAAGAAAATAAATAACCCACTTTTAACGGAGAAATTACGAGATTTTTATATTTTATTCGCAGTTTCGTGTTAGGGGTGTCAAAAATTCCTACAAAAATTCTGATACACCTATCGATTGACTAGCCTTAACTTAAACCTTCGCCACTTCCAGTTTGGTGATGGACGCCACAGCAAAGACGCCCCGTTTTCTCGGTACGGGTTCGAGCTTGCCTGCCTACTACCACTTTCATTTTTTTTTTGTTCAACACACACCTCCAAACACCCGGGCAACGCCTGGCCCTCAGGCTAGTAGTGTATTAGATTTCAAATCCGGTTTTGAACCCTGTCAAGGCAGAAAATGATATTTAAAGAAGTCCCTTTCCAGATGTGGCAACAGTACACCATCTTAAGACGTATTTGTACTTTTATAGGTAGATGTTTGCCTCGGGAGAGAGAGATAACGTATGGGGTAGACTAAAGTCACCGTTTGCTTTTATCTTTTATAAAGTTCGTTTAGGTCATCAGTACCAACAGGCAAGATTTCCAGATTACAGCACAATTTATAAGAAGCCTACATTACGTTCAGTAATGGTTACACCCAAACAACTATAACCTTGTTAATAGACCAGTTATTAAATAATGTTGGGCCGAAATAGTAGGAGATTAATGACCGTTTGGGAATTGTTGAATTGATCAGTGAGAACTTGTATGCAGAACCTTGTAAGAAGAAATTCATAAATTGAAGGGGATATGCTAAAATTGTGGTAGAAGATTTTTACACTTAGTGAAGGAGCTATTACTAATCTTACTAAAGAGAAAAAAACCTGGTAGTTTCTGCATTCAGCTTCCCTCTCATTAATTCAATAATTCTTGAAGGTCTGAACTGGTCGTCAGTTGTGTATAATGGCAATTGTGTTACTATAATTCTAATTAACCAACACAAACAAATGATATCAATGTCTTGTAATTTTGTTTACCATTTCATGTTTTTAGTCATTATCACGACAGGAAAATAAAGAGAGGAATAGACTTAAGGTTTTGAATGGTTTAGATGAGGATTGATTGTTCGCATTATTTGGATTCTCTTGACTACCGTTTTTATCTGCTATTTGTACAACGTTTCGGTCGATATAACCTCTGTTCCACCAGTCCTGATTGGATAGAAGTCAAGTAATTCACAGTTGTATGTTGGATGTCGCCCGCACTGAAGATTGAACCTTCAACCACAAGAGGGGTGTAACTTTTACAACTGAAGTTTACTCCATCGACTACGACAGCCAAAATAATAGTGAATTATCTAGAACTTCCACTCATTCAGAACTGATGGAACGAGAGCACTTTACTTCTGTGGATTAAATAAAAAGTTCCATCTGAAATTCCGTGCAGATTCCCGAATCCAATGGAAAGATTCCCTACTTCGACAAGATATACCTGAAGGAGGTGGAAGGTTACATCGACCGAAACGTTAAGTGAGAACAGTAGTATGGAGAATAAAAGTAATACGACATAGAGACTGTTTTAAATGAACATTTTATCCATTCAACTCGACATGCTCCCAGTCAATTCCTCTTATAAAATCTTCCCTAACTTTGCTGATGACGGCACTCTTTACGTGACTTCAACTTCTTTCTCGATTCACACTCTTGTAAAAAACTGACCCCTTGACCTCAACAGACAAATAATTGCTGCGGTTGTCCCTGAACGGTTATAACCCAACCATTAATATAAAACAACGCCCCCTAGCGCCGGCACTGTAAAAATAAGATTATAAAAATTAGATTAAAGATTTGCAAGTACGGTGTTCACTTAAGTTGATTGTCTACGTCTTTGAATAATGATAATTGGGAACATTTTTTTTTTCACTGCAAAGTTACATTTAGCCTGGGGAGAAAAGAAAAAGGTTCTTCTTCACAGTACTGAATTTTCAGCAATGGTTTATCACATTGTTGCCAAGTTTAATTTTCCATAAAAACGGCAGAAATCATTAGAAAATAAATATATGAAGAGAAAAAAAATACAAAGCAAACACCTTAGGTTTTGTATGTTTTGTTTTCATGTTTTCTTTTCATATTAAGTAGCCAGTTGTTTTTTGTTTGTTTGTTTTTTATACGAAGCATCCATTTTTATTTTGGTGAAACAAAACATTCTCATCAAAAGGGTTTAAAGAAAATTATTTTGATTTAAAATGCTCACTTAAATTATCAAATGTATTTGCATTCAATCCTTTTAAGAAGATTTTACCCACATGGTATAATGGAGTGTTTGTTAATGGACTGGGAGGCTAGGGTTCAAATCTCGCTCGATTCATTCTAAAGACACCAAAATGTTACCTGATGCGCTCTTGCTTAAACCTTTAGTATTCGAAGAAGAGGATGAAGTGTAAGTTGAATTATCCTGGAAAGGAAAAGGTCGTCTTCCCGTACATCTCAGTGCAGAAGCTATTGAAAAAGGAACCTTTGACTTACACTTGACTATAGTTGATTACTATTTTTTTTTTTAAAGAAAACCTTAAACCCTTTCGGTAATAGGAATTCTGTGTGCATGGCTGTGTTTTTTTCCCAGGTTATCAGCACAATTAAGTTGACACCAGTTCTCACCAGATCATCAAAGTTAAGCAACAATGAGCCTGGGCAATACCAGAGGGTAACCATTTAGGAAGACTAGGTACTGTATGTACCGTGCAGAGTCGTAACATTTTCCAGGTTGGTATCTGGAGGCGCGTTTAACTCAACAGGGGAGATGCACCTCCGAAGAAAGACGGAAAACAACAGGAAAATATTGTTTTTATTTGTCTTCTTGAGATTACCATGGCTGTACAATTTGGAGAGCTGTGGTCACCGATGCTGTTAAACAGCAAGGCTGCTAGAGAGAGAAAGATAGAGGTAAAGACAAAAAAATATCACAACTTTATAACATGTATTTTTTCATTGTCCGTTTTTGCAAATACACTAGAAAGGTAAACATATCTACTAATAGATATGTTAGGGATAATCCTTGCAATCTATTGCAATATATCCATGCATATGTATGAATTAGTAATATGTATCCGCTTTGTAGGCTTCCATTATGTTCAGGAAGTCTACTTGCCAATAAAAGTATCAATTTGGTGAAAAGATGCCTCTATTTATAATTTGTCTTTCTAAGCACTTTTAAACTTTAATCTGTTTGGATTTATTTACGTCACCATTATGCATTTCTTTTTTTAGCTATATTTTATTATCGACCAATTATGTTATTCTTTGAATATATCTTGATTCATGAACATCATTTGCAATGTCCTTTTACAATATAAATCACGTGTTCGAACATTGCAATTTTTCCAGAGCTATTTTATAGTTTTATTTTTCTAGGCATGAACGCAAAAAAAAAAAAAAAATAATTTTTGAAATCCCATTTTGTATCCCCTTTGTGTTTGCTAATTTTAATTTGCATCATTTAATTCTCTTCGTATATATTTTATAATGGTAACTTTATTATTTATAATTAAATAGCAGGGCTACTCAGTATTGCCCAGGTCAAATTCCTCTCCAGCTGAACACGCACACACACACAACTCCTTTATACAATAGATCTCTTATGGAATTAATCGGCATTTTCTTTTAAAATGAGCATATAACACTGAAATTCCGACGAAACACGGTCCAATTGACAAAGAGAATGACATTTTTTTTTTTTTTGCTAAAATTTAGAATATACCATCGTTTTGGGTCTTTGTTTTGTAGTTCTTGAATTTTAGCTGGACATACAAACAACTATTCTTTATATGATAGACTAGCAGTGTGAGCGATACTCAGAATACAAATACGAATTACTTAAGGCTTCTACCCAGTCATGGCCAAGGTAACCCCATGGATTAAATTAAGGGTTCCATTTGAAATTTCAGGCAGATTTCAGGGTTTGACAGAAAGATTCCCAAATTTAACAAAATACACATAAAGAAAGTCAGAGGTTATATCGGCTGAAACGCTGTGAACAGTAGTTCAAATAATACGAATTATCAATCCTCATCTCAAAAATTCAGAAACAAAACTTCTTACACTAGAAAGTTCTTGAGACTGAGCATTCATATTCTACAAACTCATTATCTTTCCTTGTCTTGATTCGTCAATAAAACTTAATGACTTTTGCATGGAGAGAGTTTGTCATTCCTTCTTTTGATCTCTCTACGATAAGTATAAAAATGTTGAACTTTTCTATAGCAAAAAAAAAAGTATTTGGTAAAAATGTTAAATATCTTCAAGATATTTTTATCATATAAAACAATGTCGACGACAAGCAGAGCTGCGCTAATTTAAAAAGGCAAACTGAAATGCATATGGCCTGAAATGCACTTAATGTATTGTCAACTTGCTCCGACAAATCCTTTCACTTAAGTAAAAAGTTCCTCTGCATGGAAAAATAACAAGACTTATTTTTCTGACTTTAAGACTAGCGGAGACAAGTATAACTTGTAATGGTTGCATCCTGCTTTCCTTTCTGCACAATTTACTAAACTTGTCCTTATGCCTTTAGAATTTTTCATGGCTGGTGCTTTAGTGAGCTTCGATCTATTGTTCCCCAAACACTAGTAAAACATTCACGATAAAAAATCGTTTAGTTACAACCAATATCGATAATTTACCTTTCTTTCTCTGTCCATCTACAAGTTTATTTCCTAAAACCACCCCTTTCTATGTAACACAGTATTACATGGCTGCGTTCCAGCTAACAACAACGTCCCATATTTTGACAATTATTACAAAAAATATATTGCATCCTGCTTTCGTTTTTGCACAATTTAGCAAAGTTATCGTTCTGCTCATTCATTCTTTTTGCGGACTTATCTTCACCTTCATAATTGTTGTTTCACCACATTTTGACCAAATCATCCTTTGGCCTTCTTTAGGTTATTAACCATGACGTGATAGGAATGCTGAGTTTTGTAACTTATGGTTCCAGGTGAGCATTGTCTGAAGATAGCGGTTTCAATCCTATCCAAGCAGGCTAGAAGATTAGTTGGCCAAAACGTGGTAAGACAACAACTGTGGAAAGCGGTAATTACTGGGGTTAAGTTACAGCACTTAGCATTTCTATCCCATTACTGTTAATCACCTGAAGAAGGTCAGTGCTTTTCATCGCAGGTTCTTTACTGAGCTCGATCTATTCTTCCCCAAATCGCTGTAAAAGCTTTTTTTTTTTTTTTTTTTTTTTTTACACAGTGGTCACCACTTATCAAGGCCCGGAAGCCACTCAGGGATAAGGGTTATTGCAAGTACATTACGTTAGTGTGGAGATTTGATGAAGTGTTTACTTAAGGGGGCGGTTCATTAAGAATTTGTTAACGTTGGACTTGAAGACATCCAAGTTGTAGTCAGGTGGGAAGCAGGCAGACGGAACAGAGTTCCACAGGCGTGCAGTTCTAAGAAAGAAGCTTTGTTCATGGAATCCACGTTTTGATTTAGGCACAGATAAAGAGTGGAGGAAATTTTTCACAGTGGATTCAGCTAAACGGGTGTTTTTCGTGAAAGATTGGTGAGGGGGACCAGACATTGGAGTTCAGACGAGCACCTGCCATGGAAATAACGATAAAACAAGGAAAGGCTCGCAACGTCTCTTCTGTGGGAGAGAGGTTGCAAGGTAGAGAAAAGGGCATCCCCCACTAAGCCACGAAGTCTATTTTGTACTCTGTCAAGGCAGGATAGGTTGTTTTTAGCAGCTCCTGCCCAGATATGGCAGCAGTATTCCATCATTGGACGTACTTGGCTTTTATATAGATAGAGAATTGAATCAATAGTGAGATATCTTCTGGAGCGGTAGAAGGATCCCACCATCTTTCCAGCGACCTTGGCAACAGACTTGATGTACGTGTTCCATTTCAGATCAGGAGTAAAGGTCAAACCCAGAAGCTTGTCAAAACACGGGGCCTCTCCCAGACGAGAGCCATCCATCCCAATTGATGCCAGATGGGGATCAGAGAGTTGATGATGTAAGGATAGGAGTTTGGTTTTAGATGCATAAAAGGTAACCAGCCACGTCTTCCCCCACTGAACCACGCGCTCGAGATCAGAGGAGAGAGAATTAGAGAGAACTTTGTCATTTACAGCCTTTGATGTGTTGCCGTAGATGGTCGTGTCATCAGCATAGATGTCAACGAATGATTTAAGTATGTGTTTAGGGAGGTCATTGATGTAGATCAGAAAGAGTTGGGCCCAGGATTGACCCTCGAGGGACTCCAGCATTAATACTGCAGGCCTCTGATTTTTGTCCATCGACCACTACTCTTCTGAGCCTATCGGAGAGAAATGATTTAATGATTGAGAAAACATTTCCAGTTATACCGTAGCTGGAAATCTTGTGAAGTAGACGCTTATGCCATACCTTGTCGAAGGCTTTTGATATGTTAAGAGCAATTGCCCTAGAAAGGAAGTCGTTGTCAAGAGATTCACTAATCCTGTGGGATATAACCGTCAGCACATCTGCGGTAGATCTTGCAGAGTGGAAACCATATTGTGTGTCACTAAGAAGGTTGTTTCTGCTGAGGTGGTTGACTATTTCTCTATTTAATATGGATTCCAGCAACTTACTCATAACACACAGGAGACTTATTGGTCTGTACTGAGAGGGAGATGACTTATCACCTGAGTTCTTAAATACAGGGCAAACTGATGAGGTCTTCCAGAGAGTCGGAAAGCACTTCTCCTTAAGGCAGTGCTTAAACAGTTCCGTAAGTATGGGAGCAAGTTTGGTTGAAGCTTTTTTAACACTATAATTGGGATACCGTCAGGGCCAGTTGCTTTACTGGAATCAAGGTTCTTGATTAGCTTGGCGACCTCATGCATGGATATTTGTATGTTACCTAACGTGTTCTGTGTTATAGGAGGAAATATGGGGAACTGATGGCCTTCGTTGCATAGAGTAGAATTAGCTGCAAAGTTCTTTGCAAATAGTTTGGCCTTGTCTGATGCTGACGAAATGACCTGTGGTCCATTGATAATGGTTGTGATAGAACGCACACTTCTGTTCAGGATCCTATTTGTTATTTGCCAAAACTGGTGGGAACCAAGCCGCTGATCAGCTACCTTGGATTTAACAGACTGAGCATATAGCTCTCTTGCATTTTTTATTACTCTTTTACAGTGGTTGCTGGCAGTCCTGAAAGCAGCTTTAGTCTCAGTGCATCTATTACATTGGTAGCTATGGAAAAAGTTATTTCTGTGCGCGATAGCAGCAGCACATTCTGGGGAGAACCATGGCTGGCTGTTAGGTCTTTGTTGGAATTTTTTAGATGGTATGAATTGGTCTATGCCTACAATTAACCATTCGGTCAGATCTGATACTATAGAGGACACTTCCTTTTTAAACATGGAGTGCAGAGGTAAATCAGATATGAATGTATGGAAGCTATCCCAGTCAGCCACAGAGTATCGGTATACAGTACGGTGGAGGGGTACGTCTGGGGACTTATTACATTTCGTTTTTATCTTAACTGATACAACGGAGTGGTCGGAGGATCCTAGAGGAGAATGAACGGAACATGATCATAGCTCAGGGGAAGTTGAGAGAAAAAAGTCTAGGAGGCTTGCATATTGACCGGGTGTATCGGTTCACAATAAAAACTCATCTAGCAGCAACCACTGTTAAAAACTTACATTTCTTTCGCTGTCTACCTAAAAGTAAATATGAGCCAAGTTTATTTCCTAAAACCGCCCATGGAACACAGTACCATGGAGCTGCTTCTCAGCTGACTAAAATATCTCATTTTGACAATAAAAAATATTGTCACTTTTAGGCATAGACATCCAGAAATTTTCAGTCATAAGGTGAGCAGATCCAACTATAAACGGAGAAGGCTGACTAACGTTTGATGCTTTTCCACAATACAAACTGAACTAAGCCGACCTTTCAAACTAAATAAACATTAAAAAAAAAACGGTTAGCGTAAGCTTGTTAACATACGCCAATCTCAGACGTGTTTTTGAATTTTGGAGATAAAAAGCTTTCTCCATATCCTCAAAAGAAAAATCGATTCTTCCTCTTACCAACATACTTCTCTTGCATTTGTCTATGGATAAACATAGGACCGATGGTCGACTGCTCAGACATAAACTAAACTTCATCTATTCTTGCCTGTCTTATCTGCTGCTTGACTATTCTCTTCATTACTTCCAGGACACCATCCATCAATTTTAAGCTTCTATGGTTACCTTTATCTTGAGCTGTCCCTTTATCGTTATAACAATTCACAGTTGTATTAAGTTCCCAGTCATTCGAGATGAGCTCTTCTTTTATGAACTGATTTGTCAAGTATGTGATCATCTCAGTCCCTGCTTCATTGCCAGACTTCAACATGTCTGCAAAAATGCATGAGGATCCCCCCAGCCTTATACATGTTTACCTGTAGTAGTAATGCCTTTCAAGGCATCTTGTTTAAAGGTTTCCTAGAATGGAAAGTCTGATTTTGATTCTGTTGTGCATACGTCCCCTCTTGTAATGGCATCATCGAGTGATGTCACAGAACTGTAAAATGGATCACCACCAGAAAACTGTACTATAACAGAAGCAGTATATTGGTACAATGTCACGCCAAAGGATAACATGTCCTCTGCCACAACACCTACCAATATGGTCTATCGGTACTGCATACAGCTAAAAGGTGTTAACAGAACATCAGCGCTGGCATACAATCAGCAGAAAACTGTCTTCAAAGTGGGTGACCAAGGGTGGGTAAAGTCTCCACATGCACGATGCACCTCAAAAAAATGGAGTAGGACGTGTGACCAGTATGCAGACCATATCAGCTAAAGGATTCCATGCCATGTAAAAGATCTGTCTCATAGTGGGAACAAGTCCTCTGATGGTCTGTTCTGACATGTCTTCAGAGGATACGAGTGAAAAAATTGTGGGAATTGGAGAGAAACCATGTGAACAGGCATCCAGCATGAATGAAGGTGATGTCTCTTCTGATGGTACTTCTAATAGTGACCCAGTAACCGTACCACTGTAAAGAATTACACAGCACAAAAGACCACCTCTCGAATGTTTCATATGTGATCATATGATCAGGAGGGGAGTTTAGTACAGTAGAACCCCAGGATACGTTGGCCCTAGGATACGTTTTTCCAGGTTACGATGTGGAATATGTTTTTCTGAACCCCGTTTATGGTATTTTCCCGCCTTACAGTGTTATTTGATTATATACATGTGTATTTTATACTGTACTGTATTTTGTTACTGATTTTTAATGCCGTATCCCGGGGTTCTACTGTAGGAATGTCACAAATAGACAAAGTGTGTTCTTTTTCCCATTCGCACATAAAAAGAAAACAAAAGAGACAATGCAAGAAGTATATCTGGTTTTATGCAAAAATGTAAAGAATGTGATAAGCCAAGCTGACTGGGCGAGATTTAAGGTGGATAAAAGAACCTTACTTCGTTATGTATTGCATGGGTGGAAACGTTATGATCAGCCGCGACCTTGCAGAACATCACCTTACTGCTTCCCATACTATTTCTTTGCTCAATTCTAATTTATTTGTATTTTTTATTTATAAACGATAGTTTGATCAAAGTTTTAAAAAAATAAATAAATACAGTATATATTTATGTGGACACTTTAGTTTTATATAATACTAGCATGAGTGCCCGGCGTTGCCCGGGTGTTGAGCAAAAAAAAAAAAAAAAAAGTGGTAGTAGGAAGGCAGGCTCGAACCCGTACTGCAAAGGAGGGAAAGAACGGGGGAAAAACGTGACGTCTTTGCTGTTATGACCACCGTCAAGCCGGAAATGACGTAATTTTAAATTAAGGCTAGACAACTGAAAAGAAGGGATATCGGTGAAAAAAGCGACCCCTCCCTGTAGAAAAGTTCCCAGTTGAGGGTGAAGAAATTAATGTTTTTAGCCAATTTTTCAGTATTTGTCGTCTTAAGGGTCGAGCTTCAAAACGATACTAATCTTGTGAAAATCCGTTGTCTCTGTCGAAAGTTTTAGGCAGACATGCAAACATACATGCATGTATATATTGGTAGCTCACATTTTCGATCCAAACCGATTAAAAAGCTTGCTCTATCTCTGAATACTCTTTATGTAAAATTTCAAATGTTTAGACCAGAAATTGTCTGAGTAATTTAGTAGAGACCGCAGAGGTCAAATTTTTAAAAACTTTGACCGCTATTATGACCCCTTAAACATTTATTTTTGGGGCTCAAATCAAGTTATTAAGTTAGATCCATGTCCAAGGAACCTATATCTAAAATTTCAATTATTTATACTCAAAATTGTCGGAGGAGTTTAGTAGAGTTCTCAAAGGTCAACGCGTTGAATTTTGACCCCTTAACAGCCAAATTTCTGGCCGAAAACGGATTACAAAGATTTTCCCAAATTTCAGTACCCTGTATATCAAATTTCGAGTCTGTAGACTTAAAATTGACAGAGTTATTGTGTAGGGAAATGTACACAGACAGAAAGACACTTTAACTTTTACAGATATATAGATAAAATGTTTGGTCGATTATAATATATTTTCTCCAGATTCATAAAATGAAATGGGAAGAGGAGCACATACAAAAACTATATTCTCTATTTTTTTACGAAAACTTGCATTTTAAAAATCTAAAAATGAATGATTATCAAAATTTTCGTGAAAATTTGACTATTTCTTGATTTTTACTAGATTTAAAGAGTGTGTTTTTCTGAAAATTTGACTATTTCTTGATTTTTACTAAATTTAAAGAGTGTATTCTTTTACAAGGAAGTCACCACTTATCAAGACCCGAAGGCCACTTGAAGGTAAGGGTTAATGAATGTACGGTGGTAGTTTAGTAATTATTTATAGTGTAGATTAGGTAGAATTTGGATTATTCAAGGGGACGGCTCAGGAACTTGTTTATGTTGGATTTGAAGGAACACTGTTCCACTTGTGGGTAATTCTAGAAAAAAAGCTTTGTTCATGGAATATGCGATTAGAATTAGGCACAGATAGAGGGTGCAGAAAATTGTTGAGAGCAGTTGTAACTAGTTGAGGATATTTTGTTAAAGTTTTGCATAGATTGAAGCTCTAACGAGCACTTGCCATTAAAATAATGACAGAGCAGGGGCAGGCTCGCAGCATCTCTTCCGTATGAAAGAGGTTGCAAGGAAAAAAAAAGTATCACCTATGTTTTGAAGTCGGTTTTGAACTATCAAGGCAAGATAGAATGCGCCGAGCAGCTCCGGCCCAGATGTGGCAACAGTACTCCATTTTAGCACGTATTTGTTTCTTATACAGATAGAAAATTGCATCGGCAGTCAGATACCTACTGGAACGATAGAATGATCTAACCAGTTTTCCAATAATCCTGGCGACAGATATGATGTGTATACTATTTCAACTTAGGAGTGAAGGTCAGTGTGGTGTAAATGAAGAAAAAAGAAACAAGAACGACCGACCGCGTTTTTGTGTGGCTTACCTCGTGTTCATAATGAAGAAGAAAGAAACAAAAATGGCTGCCCTGTTTCTTTATATGCCTACAGGGTGACCACGAGGTATGCAAATGAGATGCTCCTGATTGGAGATAAAAGAGGAGTGATTTGGGGAAGGAGGGCATTCTGAAGTTAGATTGCGAGCAGAAAAGTTGTATTTGTAGAAGAGAAAAGTCGGATTCTGGGAGAGAAAAGCTAAAGTTGCAGAAGTTCGTTTTGGAGTGGAGAGAAGACGCGTCAAGTGGTAACCAGAAAGTGAAAGTTCTGACAGCAGTGTCACGCAACCGACATCTCCAGGCTCCTCCCCACGTAACCAGCTTGTCAAGACATGCTTCCCCCAAGACGAGAGCCATTCATTTCAATTGGGGCTCGTGCAAAGTGCTAGCTCATACAAAATGGTTGTTGCATAAGAGCACTCTTTCAAAGAAACGATGATAGAAAATCAACTTTTTTTTCTACTTTTGGGCTATTAAATTTCATCAGCCGTAAAAAATTACCGCAATAATAAATAGTTACAATTTTAGAGTGGGGCACACATCTTTTTACCACTAACTAGCCATAAAATTGGTGTTCAGTTTGTTAAATTTATATAGAAAAATGATCCCTCTCTCTAAAATCGTAAATGTTTATTATTTCTTTTTAATCCATTCTTTGCGGATATTTCTCAAAAGGTGATGAAACATAATAGACTTTGAATTTTTTAGGGAGTAAACTACGTAAGAATAGTAAAATTTAAACAAGAAAAATCATTAACAGTTTATTTTAGTGTTATCTATGCGCGGTTTAATTCTATATTACGCCTTGCAGTCTTGCACGTCACTAATATTCGAACTCTTAACACATAGATTCCTAAAATATTGACTTTAGATATGACACAATGAAAAAACAATTAAACCCATTAAATAAAAAACATTTTTGATGCGATATATTGTTATTGCATTTTGTTATACATACATTCTGTCGGTACTTGTGCAGTTTACGTGCCGAAATAATAACGTTATTAGTTAGAACGCTATTTTATGCATATTACACTTATTTTGAAAAATAAAAAATACAGAACAATCGTTATGATGTACGTACTTGACACAGAACGAAGACGTCATATTCAACAAATCACGTAAATTGATCTCGGCCGACTATAATATGGTCGTCTTCAAGCCTAATCTAAATAAATTCATATTGAATCGTCCAGGTAATCTAGCCCTACCCAAATTCAATCGTGTCGTCACCATCTACCCAACACGTAACCCAACCCTTATTTCTGAGTGGCTCATGGGTCTTGATAAGGGTGGTCTTCCAACTAAAAAACAAAACAAAAACGTAGTTTTTTCTCTATATATAATGAAAACATCGTAGTTTTTTCTCTATATATAATGAAAACATCGTAGTTTTTTCTCTATATATAATGAAAACATCGTAGTTTTTTCTCTATATATAATGAAAACATCGTAGTTTTTTCTCTATATATAATGAAAACATCGTAGTTTTTTCTCTATATATAATGAAAACATCGTAGTTTTTCTCTATATATAATGAAAACATCGTAGTTTTTTCTCTATATATAATGAAAACATCGTAGTTTTTTCTCTATATATAATGAAAACATCGTAGTTTTTTCTCTATATATAATGAAAACATCGTAGTTTTTTCTCTATATATAATGAAAACATCGTAGTTTTTTCTCTATATATAATGAAAACATCGTAGTTTTTTTCTCTATATATAATGAAAACATCGTAGTTTTTTCTCTATATATAATGAAAACATCGTAGTTTTTCTCTATATATAATGAAAACATCGTAGTTTTTCTCTATATATAATGAAAACATAGCAGTTTTTCTCTATATATAATGAAAACATCGCAGTTTTTCCCCTCTGGACCAAAATATCGTAGGTTTACGACAACATATGTCGCATACAAATTTATTATGTCAATACTATTAGCCACTATCTTATATAACTATAGAACGACATTTTTAACACATTCATTCGTTATTATAAAACCCTAAATTTAATCCCAGGAGTTACATCATCTCAATCACTAGCAATGTCAGATGTCGCCATTAAAAATGAGTGATAAAAATTTGAATAATTAGACTCACTATCTTTCAAAGCTTATAATTACTTGAAGAATTTAATTAAAACCCTAATTTTTTTTCAATAAAAGAAGCAACAACCAAATTTTAAAATGCTAAAAGGTTTGATAGAAAAATATGCAATATGTTTTTTAAATCGGTTTTATTTTAAAAAAAGATTTCACGAAAGTCAACGAATTTTAACTTAATATAAATATAAATTCCAAAAATGACTTAGCTATAAAAAATTACTTATCTATAATAGAATAATCAATGGGTGTTTCCATTCTTCATTTATAAGAATTTGTCCATATTTATATTTTATATTCCATATACTTTTCAAATAAAATAATTTTTTAAACAAACACACGAAAAGACCGCGATTTTAAAATCTAATCTCATATGTTCACAGAGCGGAGTTGTCTCTCATTCTTCCAGTTGACAAATACGGAGGCCTAAAACCGCCATATTTAATTATTTCAAAAACGTAAAAACAACACATTAGACCAAATATATTTCCCGGTAGTAACTATATAAAGAAACAAACATTTGAAGTGCTGATATCTGTCTTATTTCCCCTTTGAATTTCTTACATGTGTTTGCTGTCAACAGTCAAAGTAGTTAATATGGGTCACCGTATATGAAAAATGATCACAGTTCACTCATCAAAGCTTACATTTAAAAAACAAAAAAAAACAAAAAAAAAAACGCCAACCAATTTTCCATTTTCTATCCTCTTAAAGAATTACATGAGTTTTTGTTTTAAAATATTTTATTCCTTAATGCAATGAATATTTTTCAAAGATCTAAAAAAAAAAAAAAATAAATAAATAAATAAAAATTAAAAAAACATTGAATGAAATAGAAAAAAATTGATGTAGGTGTCCAATTTGTACAGGACAATTTTTTCAAAATATGAGGTTTCACTTAAAAAAAAAATCAACGTGTTTATTTTTAAAGGTTTAAAATTTTTGTCTTTACAGGTAAATTTACACATAATTATTCTTTCTTTTTAATAAACATTTCAAAATGGGGGGTGTAAATTAAAAAAAATAAAACGTTTGTCTAGAATATTAATTCAGTTTATTGGAAAGAGCATGAAATTTCACATTAAACTTTAAAACATCTTAAACATTAAACCAATAGAAAAATTTTGATAGATTTTTAAATTGAAAAAAGTTTAACTTGTAAAATTCAATTAATTTCTTTACGTAGAAAAAAATGGCTGCATGAGCACGTGCATGCACTTTGTAAACACTTTTTTTAAATAAAAAATATTTCTGTTCTTTAAAAAAGATTTTTAGTAGTTTATTTTGGAAGTATATTCGATCAAGAAATTAAACAATCCACTTTAAAAAAAGAAATTACAGGTTTTGTACATTTTATTCGCAGTTTTGTGTTAAGGGTGTCAAAAATTCCCCCAAAATTCTGACACAGCTACTCAATCACCTACAGAGGAAGTAGTTCAAAATTTTCCCCTATTCATTAAGTCCTCCAACCGTCCCCATCCTACACCGCGTACATTTACACACATGGTACTTATATGTAGACTCCACCCTTCGTAACTTATCCGTAAACTCATAGACATAGCATTCACCTTCCGTTCATCGAAACAAAAAAAAATAAGGTCTTCCCAGACATGTTTCTACATTTCTGGTTGGCTGATATGTGACATTCTCCTATTCTAGAATGAAACTACTCTCGTTATTAAATTAATACTTTGAAAACTTAATATTATTGTCCTCGCTTACCAACTAAAATGCATTCAAAACTACGCAACAATACGGAAATATAATCTACACTTTATTTTTCGTTTTTTTTTTTAATTAGGTTTTTTTTTTCGCTATTGAAAACACAACGAACTTAGCCTATCACAACTTACATATTCATAATATCCCTCCCTCTCGTCATCATACACCTTGCGATAAATACGGATATTATTTCGTGTTTTTTTTTCGAGTTTTGCTTTCAACTTTAAAAATTTTTTTTTTTAAATTGGCGAATTGAAACGAAAACCTTCATTTGTTTTTGTGGCGTTTTCCTTTTTATTTGTTATTTTGGGTTATTTATATTTGTTCACTATTTTTTTTTTACGTTTATAAGTGAAATTATTGAATCCAAGTATTGCAGTAATGAAAAAAAAAATTAATACACGGAAAAAGTTTCGTTTGATTTCCTTCTTTTCCAGAAGGAAACTAATCCCGTTATTAAATGGCCATTTCCAAAACTTAACATTAGTGTCGCCGCATATCGCTACAGAAATACAACTAAATTTGAACCAACTAAAAGCATTCACAACTATGTAACACAAAAAATATAATCCACATCTTTTTTTTTTTTGCAGAGAGAGCATTATTTATAAATGTACGATAACCTGTTTCCTTATTTTCACTATTGAAAACACAACGAACTTAGTCCGTCACAAATTACATACTCATTATCCCTCCCTGTCTTAATTCATCATACGCCTTGCGATAAAACGGATAACATTTCGTGTCTTTTTCTATTTTTCTCATTTTTTTTTAATTATCAAATTCAAACAGTTTTATTGTTTTCCCCCTGTTTGTTTTTATTATCAAAATGAAACGGAAAAACCTTCATTTGTTTTTTGGGTGTTGTCTTTTGTTTGTTTTGTTTGTATTTATTTGTTTATTATTTTATGTTACGATCATAAATGAAATAATTGAAACCAAGTACTGCAGTAATTGAAAAAAAAATAAATACACGAAAGGAGTTTCGTTTCATTTCCTTGGGATAGGATTAGAAGTTTTCGTTCCTGAATAAATTTCTGCTTCTTAATAAAAATTTGAGACAATCTATTTTTAGTTGCAGAGACCGTAAGTAACCAGTCAATATTACCACAGCTTCAACGGCTAAACAGATGTTTTTTTTTTGTAAAAACCTCTCTCCATCCGGGCTGCCTACTGTGTTTAATTTTGAATCCCCCTCCCTCGCTGCTATTTTAAGCTGGGGATTGCTCAATATCCTGACTACACCACCACTCTTCGCCCGTTCTTGACAAGGGGAAGTTAGGGGTATCCATTCCGATAGCCGTTCTTACCATGAGGAGTTGGAAGTGTCTATTCTTAGGTTAGGGCTCGGCAGCAACAACAACAACCTACTTTAATTTTATTTGAGAGGTGGACAGGCTTCCACCGGGCAACGCCAGTTAGCAGGTACTGATACTTTTATATAAAAGAAAATAAGGGTTCTTATGCACTTATCTTACCGTGCCATTTTTTTTAAATAGTAGTTTCAGATTGAATTCAAGTTTTACGTTATCTTTTTTTATTAAATTGTTAGGTGAAAGTACAGAATTACAAAAACCCTCCGCATGTTAAGAATGGCATTTAAAATAGCGTTATTCTTTCAGCACGGTAACGTACGTGTATAAGTACCAAAGTAAACTTTTCTGACTTCAATAAATACGTCTTTAAATAAATAATTAACACGGTTCGTAAATCTCTGTAGTCGAATAGAATTGACGACCTTTGGATTTTAAAACAATATGGCTTCTTCGGACCCCTCTCCTTTGCTTCCACGTAAAATTATATTTTGGGTGAAAATGCACTGGGGGACCAGCCGAAGATTTATCTTAAAGTTGATCTTTCTTTCTTTTTTCGCTATTCAACTGTTTACATGTGTATTCGGGTCTGCTGCGAACAAATAAGATTTTAAATTCTCGCTGATAAGAATAGTGCGCAATAGTAACACTGCATTCCAAAGAAGAAGATGTAATTTTTTTTTTCAAAGCTGCTTAGAAAAACTGAACTGTTGAGCAATAAAGAGCAATAAAACCTACTGTAAAACCAAAACAAATAAGCCAGGTAGTTATGGAATTAACTTTTTTTTCTTGTATATATATATATATATATATATATATATATATATATTATAATTGTAGTCGTTTGTTAGCTTCTCTGTGGTAAATTTTCAGATTAGGTCCACCTCCACAATTTTCTTTTGAATGACATCTTTCATAGGTTTTCGGCTATACTGAATACGAAAATTTCATTGAAATTTTGCAGAAATAATTAGTAATCGAGATATAAAAAGTTGTATTATGCATTGTATTCTTTGGCGGACATATTTTTACGCGCG
Source organism: Euprymna scolopes (assembly GCF_053919585.1). Lineage (NCBI taxonomy): Eukaryota > Metazoa > Mollusca > Cephalopoda > Sepiida > Sepiolidae > Euprymna > Euprymna scolopes. The sequence goes on along the minus strand of NC_136503.1, from coordinate 52,127,247 downwards.
TACGCGCCATAAGCAAATCTACTCATCTATGCCTGACGCTGCACGCACGTAAAAAAGATGGCCGCCAAAGAATACAATGCATAATACAACTTTTTATATCTCGATAGCTAGTTATTTCTGCAAAATTTCAATGCGATTTTCGTATTCAGCATAGTCGAAAACCTACAAAAGGTGTCATTTAAAAGAAAATTGTGGAGGTGGATCTAATCTAAAAAATACCTGAAAATTAAAAAAAAAGAACATAAAAGTTAAAACGTTGGCTTTATAGAATAAACTTCTTAGCAAAGAAGCTATAAAAAAAAAAGAAAGAAAGAGCTTTTCTAAAGTTTGATATTAAAACAAAATGGGGAATATTCAACCGAAAACAGTGCATCGTTTCGAAGTGAAAGGAGAACATCACAATGTTTTCAAAATTTATGCTACTTCTGCAGTTTACGGGCCATGCTGAAATAATATTATTTAGAAACCCATTCTTACTATGTTAGTTATTCTGTACGTTAACCTAACTTGTTACTTTGTTAACTATTCTGTACGTCAACCTTACAATTTAATGAACAAAAAATACCGTATGAATTGAATTTAACTTAAAAGATCCAATCTAAAACATAGCATAGTCCGTAAACTTCAGAATTAACAAATTACTTATGAATTAGAATCTATTGTTGCTGTATTCACTTACCTTTCTGTTAAATCTCTAATTAATATCCAGTATATCCAATTGCTTTCGTAGCTCCATACTCATAAAATAGCTTCCACTTAACAAACAGAATTATGGCGGTTTCCTTTCAGTAAAAAGAATGAACAACAGAGTTATGCCCCTTGATTCTGCGCTCTTCCATTAAATATACCAGTTCTGTGAAAATCTAAGAGGATGGTTATAGAATTAGAACCTTCCTGAGCAAGACGGTTTAAGTCTTCTTATAAAGATTAAAAACAAGATGTAATAATACTAAACCGTATGTTAAGGCTGTTTATTTCAGTTTTGATCAAAATCAATTACAGAATTTGGATTATAGAAAATGACTTAAATTTAAGCTTAAGGAGTCTTATGAAGAAGTTGAAATTCAAAGAATCTTGGTTAATTGTGTGTTTTAAAACTATTAATGCAAATCTAAAGTAATTAAATTTTCAAGTGTGTGTTTTGTCCATATTCTGTCTTCGAAACGTCCTTAAAAATGACCCTAAAAAACTGAAATTTGAGGAATATTTATTAAGTAGATTTTTAGTCTGTAAAAAACGGGCAAAGGTTATAGTTCGTTGACTAAAAATGTGTGGTTTATGCTGAACTAAGAAAGTAAATGTGGCATTACAGTGACTAATCCCTGTTAATCCCTAACTTTGCAGCGAATGGATACCATAATACTTGGTTCGCTGCACCGTATAATAATAAAGGTTGAGAAAAGGTGGAATGGACTGACAAACATACAGACTAAGAAAAATATAATAAAGAGTGTACCTCTCTGTTAACACTTCAGAAAAGTAGGAGCACAAAGAGCTTGTACCTGGTTTTTGTTTCCTTTTTTTTTACAAAATAGTCACGACCTATCAAGGCCCAGAGGCCACTCAAGGATAACGGCCAATGATAGTCAGTGGAAAAATATCGTAGTCATCATTAGTAGTTGAAATTTGGTCAATTGGATTACTTAAGGGAATAGCCCAAAGAACTTCATTATGTTGAATTTGAAAACGACCATATTGTGGCCAGCTGGAAAGCAAAGAAACGGAAGAGAGTTCCAGAGGCGTGCAATTCTAAAAAAAAAAAAAAGAAGCTTTGTTCATTGAATTCATGTTTAGGTTTAAGCACAAATAAAGAGTGAAGAAAATTATTGATAGTGGTTTCAACTAGACAAGTGTTTGTCGTGAAAATTTGGCAAGAGTGGACCATAGATTGGAGCTCAGACGAGTATAAATTTGCATAAATCTGAATTAGATTAAATTATTATTATCCATCATTATGACTATCGATTGTGTTGCAAAAATCATAATGATTGATTAATTAGTTCAGGAGTAAATCCTCTACGTACAAAAATTTAAAAAACATATTCACATGCCTACATTTATGACATGCTGGATGTGTAATATGAGTCTTAACCCATTCAGCCTTATTGTCCTATAAATAGGACATCAAATACTTTCTTTTAAAAAACTATAAAAAAATATTAGGTTGGTGCAAAAATGATATTTTTTGACATGAAGGTGTATCTTGTCGAACTCGGGAATGTTTTTGTCGAACTCGGGAATTTGGATGAAATTTTGAACGGAACCATTTATTTACTTCAGAGGGGTAGCATGCACTTGTTCTGTCTGGATAGAGGTCCTATGTAATTCGCAGTTGTATTTTTTGTTCACCCACACTGAGAATTAAATCTTCAACCTTCAGGAGAATATCACTTTTACAATTGATTTTTTTCCAAGTGCTCTAACCACTACGCCATGGGTCCTTGCAGACAGCACGAATAAATAAATATATTAGTTTGGTAATAAAATTTTCAAGTTGGTAAATTCCACTAGTTTTCAGCTAGAATTGAAACATGTCTGCAAATATGGAGCCAAATTATATTTGTTTGAATAAACATCTTTATCACCAGTAAACGGTTCTCGTAAACAATTATTGGGACTTTATTAGTCTGCAAATACAAACTTTAATTAATTACTATATATATATATATATATATATATGGGGATTTTGGAGGTTTCCTAGTTAAGGAGGATGCGGCACTGACTCAGCTAGCTAAGAGGCTAAAAGTTAGATCGGAGAAGAGGTCCGATAGACCATGAAACTGCGCACTTCACACCTAGGCGGGAAACACGTATTCAAATTTGGCTAATTTTTGTCCACACAGACTTGGTATGTGTATCCGTCTTCTGTCAAATACCAGGCGAGACAGCCTTTTTCTATCACATCTGATCTTCCCCCGTAGTTGGTGTCTAAAGAAAGCGATCAGATCCTGATCAGAAAAAGGCAATACCCCCCGGCCATCTTGCAGTCACAACGTCCAAATCACCATGGCTAGGATCGTAATGGAGACCATTTGTCTTTCCCGCCCCCACGGCAGCCTTACGTCTATGATGTTGGATACAGTAATCAGGTTAGGATGCTTGAGATCGATGCGATATACGACCAGTACCAGCAGAGTTCATGGAAATCGAAGAACACATGATCAGTCATTACTACGACCATTGTTCCGCAATGGGGATACGCATACTACTCCCCCCCCCCCAAAATAAAAATAGAACTGCATTGTACATTGTTGAGGGAAAGTGCATTTCGGGCCAATCTCAACATCAGAGAGAACTCCGAATTGTTCAGATGACTCGGACCTGACGCCAAACTATGCGGAGCAGATCTCACTCTGCTGCTAACCCAAACACGTGCATAGCAAGTCATCGGTAGCCCCCCCTACTAGACCCCTGTGTAATTCCCTACGGGTAACAGTCTCAAGGTTACTGGACCTTGGTAGTCATTTTAGAGCAGCTCTGCACTCTTTTAGAAAGACTGATTCTCCTCGTGACCTGCAATGTTTCTTGACAGACGGGTCGAGAATGAAGTTGGGAAAGGCGACTTATCAAGGTTAAAAGCCATGTAATGATAAGGGTTAATAAGGATATGGACAGATTTTCAGTTAAATGATGAAAAAATATTATTGAAGCAGAGCACCAATTATTACCAACGGTTTATTTTTTTTATTAGATAGGAGATTATTTTTTATTAGATAGGAATTATATGTAATCTACAGGGTGTCTCAAAGAAATGTACACATTTACTCACACTTTGAATGCCGATAAAGCATTTATTTATGAACAGAAGGACATGGAATAGCTTCGAATATAGTAGATAAATGAAATGGAAGTTTGAAAAAAAAACTATGTAAATTTCCCTTTTACGTATCTTCTTTAAATTATGTTCTCTATTCTTTGAAAGATCTTCCGAGTTTCGGGATCCTGGATATAACCTTAAACTATATATGATGGTGAGGCCCCAGCTTGCGGGTGTTGGAGAGTATGGATCCACCCCTTAATTGCCATTGCTCCCAAGTTCACTCTAATCCGGAGTGGTAGTACCTGTTAGGGTCCCAACTATAAGTTAAATAAATACTGACTTGAAAAATAAAACCAAATATATCCTATTAAACTATTTTTCTTCAAAATCATAGGATTCTGCATTAAATAGCCTAAAAAGGGATGATATGCCGTAAAAACAAAAACAACTAACCAACAAACCAACCAACCAACCAACCAAACAACCAAACAACCAACCGAGTTGCGGGTTGTAGTTGATATATATCGTTACATATTTAAATAATAACTTAAAAACGCGGTTTTATTTATGTAATCCTTTCTGCCCATTCAATATAACATTTTCCTTTGATAATTAATTCACCGAAGATTTGTTTTCAAAAGGCTTCTTCCGTTGATTTTATTTCTTACAAACAACACCAGGAAACAAAAATGCACAATCGAAACCGTTAACATCAAATCTGTTTTCCTTTTTCATTATACTTTTCTGGGTTTTTTTTTCGTTTTCAATGCAAACCATTGAAAAAATATCTTAGTTGCATTTTCTATAAGCAAATTAAAGAAAACATTTCCAACACTTTTCAGAAAGGAAATCACACACAATGTTTTTTTGGGGGTTTTTTTTTTTTTGTAAAACCTTATATTTTCTATTCTCGTTCATTTGTCGTATCAAAAAGACTATACGCACAAAAATATTTTTCAGCCCACGTTATTTTTTCTACGTTTCGTTTTGCTTTTTGTTGACCTTTTCAATAAGGTCAAACGCCAAGTTTCTTTTTAACTCAGTATCAGATGCACAACATTTGGATTATGTGGACTACTGTTCTCATCTTAAGTGTCATTTTCACATTTCTGTCGATGTAACCTCCGATCTTTTGAAGGTGCAAATTACTTAGGACTTCTATCCAGTCATGGTTGACGGAACAAGAGCATGTTACCCCTGTGAAGTAATAAAGAGTTCTGTTCGGAATTCTGTTCAAAAACCCGAGTTCGACAGAAACATTCTCTATAGTTGTAAGCCATGTTTAGTTTCAGAACAGTTTCCAATGGTTAGAAGTTCTATACAAGTCCTAGAGGTGAGTGGTTCTAGTTTCAGAACAGTTTCCGATGATTAGTTGTTCTACACAAGTCCTGAAGGTGACTGGTTCTCAGTAGACAGTTCTTGAGTTGGAAGCTACAGAGCAAAAGACTCTTTCCGTCTTGACACGAAGAAAACATGTGATGTTGCTACAGAAAAGGTTTAATTTTTATGAAGCAATTCTGGTTTCTGATGGGTTGGTAGCAGAACGTGAATTAATTTGATTCATCAATTCCAAGCAGCATAGTTTATAAATAGAATCTCCCGACTGTGCGGGATCATACCCCATTACCCTGCTTGAAAGCGGTCCGATCCGCAGCTGCGCTGTGGATCAGTAGAAACCTTTCATTAAAGCGGAGAGCGGAGGTGTGTAATACCCACATCTATCCAATCTTCATTTATCGTCTATCAGTGCTTCCAATCCCGTCAGATACACTGCTTTATCTGCAGAGGGCTCTTTTCAACTTTTTATGGCTTGGAAGGGCCCCTATGGTCTGTCGCGATGTCTGCTACCTACATCCTTCTGAAGGCGGTCTAGGTATGCCAAACGTGGAGATCCGGCTCCACACATTACGGCTCTACTACCTAGATCGAATGTGCACACAGGATAGGGAAGACGGTGCCCTCTTGATGGAGGACACCAAGAAAGCCTTTCCGGCTTTGAGAGGGGTGCACCAGTCCGAGGGGGGGGACACAGGTTGCCCCGAGGTGAATACCCCTTCTACCGCAAGTGCCGGCGCGCGCTGAAGTTCCTCTTAAGAGTTAAGGAAAGCCTCTCCAATGCTCTGCTGTTGTCCCGAAAGGCATTATATCGGGTACTAGTGAGGGGATCTGTAAGGGATGTTATTGGTGAGGGGCTCCCTTTGACGAAGGGGCAGCTCCGCTCAATCTGACCTTGGTCGCCTGGGTCGGGATGCCTCACTAATGACGAGGCATCCTTGACCTGGCTGGTAATTCGGGATGCTCTCCGGGTCGGTAAGAGACTTCACTCAGCTGGCTTGGCGGTTTCGCTTATTTGCAAGCGATGTGGCGATGAGGTCGAGACTTTATGTCACACCTTCGTCTACTGTCGCATCGTGGTACCGCTGATTGAGTTTGTTACAGGTCTCATGGTCCGCATACTGAACATATCGTCGTTAACTCTGGTTCCTATCAATGTATGTAGCAATTATGCTCCGACAACGGATAGTATTAAAAAAGAATTGTGTTTGACCTTGCTAGCAGTAATGAGAGGTGTCATTTGGAAAACACGTATGAGAGTGGTCTACGGATCTGAGGACTTCGCTCCCCTCGACCTTATACGAATGTTCCGTTATCATTTGAGGAGTCGTATCAAGACCGAGAGAGTTAAACTCTCTTCGTCAGACTTTGTTGAAAGGTGAGTGTCAGTTGCGCGTGTGTGTTGGGTGAGAGAAGCAAGTATTGACTGGTTCTTGAATGTCCCTTAGGAAAAGAATTTTGGGTAACAGAAACGAACGTCAGCCCTGACTCGTTTAAAGTCCAGAGTAGGTCACGGTTTAGGCAAGGTTAGGACCATTTTTTAGGCTCCTGTGTTCATAACCTAACTAGTGTGTGATAGAGATCATTAAGCCCTTTTTAAGTTTGTCTCGTTTTTTAGCTCCGTTCCCTTCCCCAATTAAGGTAGGTGACAGATCGCTTGATTCGCCAGAGATGTGGGTCTCCTTTCGAAGTTTTCGTAAGAGGTGTTTAAATAAAGCGTTCGGACCTGCATCACCTTTTCGACTGGCGAATCAGCGCACCTGCCACAGTTTAGTAACAGGGGGGGGGTCTTTTGTTACTAACATTGTATATATATTATTTTTTTCTGTATTATAAAATTTTTATATCCCAAACCCCCTTTTTCTTATGGGTTTTAATTAGTTTATCATGGTGTGATGTTCTTATAGTGAATGACGAAGGATGTATACGCTGATGGATGTATAGTATGAATGTGGTATTGTGGTGAAAGTAGAGGGTGTGTAGGAACTAGTTAGGTTAGATTAGTTAGCTTTAGTCAAAGAAGACCGCCCTTCCCCCTCCCCCATGTTCGGCCTGGTGCCAAATTTTTCTAAAAAATATTTTTATGTATTTTTCTGAAAATAAATAATTACCCCATTACCCTGCTGTATGATGGGATGTGTCTCCTAGCGGTTTCGGCTGCAAGGAGACAGGGTAGAGTACTCGTCAAGGATTCGTTCTTGATACTCAGCCCGACAGGTGAGGGTCCGGGAACTGGCTCAGCACCTGTCGAACTGAGGTACCCCGCTTGAGTATCACCTAAGAGGTCCAATCCCCAGGCCCTATCCACCCGGCTTTCGGGGGGAGTCTATTGCTTATTACTTGAGGCGCCCCTATCGGGGAATGTGGACGGGGGTGACAGGCAATTTTTGCAATTGCAGGAGTGCCTCTCCTTTAGATCCTCACTTTCCCGGTCTTGTGCTAAATATTGCTAATGTGGGCAGCAATTTAAATAGCTACCCCATTATAGTGTTGTATGATGGGATGTGTCTCCTAGCGGCTTCGGCTGCAAGGAGACAGGGTAGAGTACTCGACAAGGACCCGTTCTTGACACTCAGCCCGACAGATGAGGGGCCGGGGACCGGCCCAACCCCTGTTGGACTGAGGTATACCGCTTGGGTATCATCTAGGAGGTCCACCTTCCCAGGTCTTGCCACCCAGTTTTCAGGTGGGGCAAGTTTATTGCTTGTCGCCTGAGGCACCCCTACCGGGAATGCCGACGAGTGTACCCAGCCAATTTTTGTTGAGCCAAGAGTGCTCCTCCTTTAAAGGAGTTTGCCTACTCTCCACCTTCCAGCGTTGTCCTACATTTTGCTGCGGTGGACAGCAGATAAATATCTACCCCATTATGGTCCAAAAATCTTGTAATGCACTCCTGAGTTCGACAAGGTACACCTGAAAAATATCGGAGGTTACATCGACCGAAATGTTGTAAAAATGACATTCAATATAAAGACAATAGTCCAAAGAATACAAATAATAGAAATAACCAAATCTAAACAAAATTCTGAAACATAACAATTGGCAAGTCCACAATCAGCACTAAGCCTCATGCCTTATATATTCCAATTCCCCCGAGCTGTGATCGTGTTTAGGTTTGTTTCCAGCAACGACTGCATCATGCCTCTCCACATCTTCAAAAAAAAAAAAAAAAAAAAAAAAAACTCAAGCTCAATTTAGATAACTATACTGAGTTGCTGTTCACTGTTGTCAAGCGCTGGGTTAAAAGGTTGGCTACAAGAAGTCCCAACGTGTGGCAACACCTTTGGAAAAAACAAAAAATCAAACCAAAAACGAATAGCTTTCACAACTTCACCAGTACCAGCATTTAGCCCATAATTCGCTTGATTTCAACCTCATAGATAATTATTATATGTTGATCGCATTTGAAAAAAATATCATCTATATTGGCTGGACAATCTTGAACAAGTTGATTTGCAAGATTAAACTGGTGATCAATTGTTTATCGAAGTACACAGTGAAGACCGTATGTTCCAGGTTCATTCCCTGCTTGAGGGTCATGGTTTGGGCTCATGACAACCTCTTCAAGTGACCTAAATGTGGCAACAGATGGTATGTTGCGGACCAGGATATAAAATATATATAATATAGCTTGAAATGTGAACGTGTGTTTTGTGTGAGACTAGAAAAGGCTCGCGCAGGTGTGAGAGAATATGATTTGAATTCTGCGAATCTATCATTATTGGCCAATATATGACATTTTCACTTTACTTTTCAGAACGTGTTTAAGAAATTTACACGTATTTTTATAAGAGAATTCATTAAATATTATTAGTTAAACTATAACGTATGACGTGGTCACTGGCCTTGGTAAGACAAACAATTAATATAAATCTATTATATTATAAAACTCAAATCATTTTGCCTGGGCGTTGAAAATGTCCATCCGCTTCCGGTTTACGACTTCCGATTTCAATAAAAACAAAGCCATAAAAGCTTCTTTTTTTTTAATCGAAAATTTACGGGATATTATTTCATTTATTTCTAAATAGGTTTATACATTTTATTTTTGTACACTACTTAAACCATAAATAATTTGTAAAAGATTGGTTTGCATTACAAATAAAAACATCTTTATGTTTAAGTGTTGTACGTTATTTATTTAAAAAAATAAAATATACAAATATTTTCATGATTTGCTGATGAATGTTGAAATCATATTTAGTTGCATCCCCACGAGGGCAAAGGTCGGATTGTGCGATTACAAGTGTGTCAATGTTTTTTTCGCGTTTAAAATATGCAAATAAAAACAAAACTGCAAATGACTTTCGCTTTTTTACATCGAATCTTTACGAATTTTATTTGTATTTTAGAGTTTGTATTACTGTACACATAGATTCGAAAAAGTTGCCAAAAAACAAATATATAACAAATAAATGTTATCAAAGGCAAGATAAGTTACTTTTCTACATAACTGCGAATGTTTTTAGTGTTTTTATTTAATGTAACATGTTTATTCAACTCGAAAAACATAGTGTTTACCGATGTATTGGAAAATTAAAAATGGCGCCCGACTCTCTCTTTGACACGGTAAGTTTGGGAAAAGGAATTAAAAATAAAAAGATATACAAACTACTGTTAAAAGCCACCGAATATATGTCAGCCTATGTCACGGTAACATATATTGAACGAGTTTTATTTATAACCCCTTTTACCGAACTTACCGTGTGAAAGAGAGAGAGAGAGTCGGGCGCCATTTTAAATTTTCCAATACATCGGTAAACACTATGTTTTTCGAGCTGAATAAACATGTTACATTAAATAAAAACACTAGAAACTTATCCAGTTAGGTAGAAAAGTAACTTATCTTGCCTTTGATAACATTTTTCGAATTTATGTGTACAGTAATACAAACCCGTATTTTATATCGTAAGTTGGAATCGTTTTCAAACAAAAACAAAACAAATATGTTTACGATTTAAACTATCTTTTTTAAAAGTCTTATATATATTCTGTGATTGACAGTTTAAAGACGTTACAATTACTTGTAAACAAAAGTGTTAAATTGGTTTGCATTACAAATATATGTATAATGTATAAAAAAACTAGGTAGTCATTTTATTCATTAAATTATCAGGTGGAAGTACAGGGGATTTCACAAAGCTGTCCCCCTTTAAAAAGGACCTTTCAAATAATCTTTCGATAGTTTCACTAACAGGAAAGACAGTATTACGCTTAAGCCGTTAATTTATTAATTGAAAAACAAATTATACAACTGTGTTCGATTCAAAATCTATAGTAGGAGCCAAATTTATATTGCATTAAAATATGCAATTTTTTTAAATCATAGTTATAAAATACAATGAGTCAATCAGCAGTTTGTGACAACTGAGAGTATAAATGTGTTGATTACCTAACAACAAATAACGATAAGAGAATGGTTTTTAATTATTTTCACGTAAAAAAAAAAATCAATTTACGTGAATTAAAAAAGGTGCTAGTGCACTTAGTGAATTGCGCTATTTTTTTAATCGTATTTCCAAGTTTAATTAAAGTTTTATGATATGTTTTTTTATTCAATTGTAAGGTTGAAGTATAGAATAGTTACAAAACACCCTCCCCTCGCCATGGTAAGAATGGCTTTTTAAATAATAACGTTATTATTTCAGCACGGATCAATAAGTGCACTAGTACCTTAAAAAATATATTTTCTTTAGCCAATATGTATTTGTTCTTGATTAAAACCTATTTTTTCCTTCTTCCAATTTATTAAAAGTCGTCTGCTTACATTTTTATTAACGATTTTTTCAATGGCTGATTAACCGTCTGAGAACTTGGCATACTCCAGTATTTTATATCAATTGTCGGTCACGCACGAGCCAAACTCATCGAAATCCGGATCGTTAAATGCCAAGTTCCTAGTGTTGTTGTTAAACAGTGTTTTGTTTGTGTGTTAAAAAAACAAAACAAAACAACAACAAAAAACCTAAATAAATTCGGTCACATTTTTAACATACATCGAATCCAAATTTGTTAACAAATTTAAAATGTCAAATTCTTCGTAAGCTGTTAAACAACATTAAAAAAAAACAAATTCAAATTAAAAACGTGTGTATTGGGGAGGATTTTTAATTTTAAAGATCTGACTTGAAAAGTTCTCACCGTGAAATATTACTTAAGTAATTATTTACCGATATTCTTAAGGTTGTTAATACACACAACAAAATAAAGGACAATGCACACCGACACATGCACACACTAGGGTGGACAATGCACACACCCGCCTTGTATTTTATTTTAGTCCTTTTTCTAATTTATTTTAACGGATTACACCCCTCTTATATTAAGGATTTTTCATTTCATCTAAAGGCAATAATTTAAAACCCTTTATTACCCAATGTATTCTTATTGTTTTCACTGGTCGCCATGTTTGTTTTCGCGCTTGTGTGTTCGATTTTTTGCACTTATATACATTAATTCTGGATGTTCACTATTCCATAGCTAACTATAACATATATGACCAAACGGGTTACGGGTAGTCTAGTAATTTATAAATGTTACATTGTGGCAGAGGAAAAAAATGAAACATATTAACCAGATGTGGATGCATATAAAATGGAAATAAATGAACATTGAGAAATAATAAGGTCAGCAGTTAGCAGATGCTAACTTTACATGAATAGGGTTTTGTCCAATGAAAAATCAAGGAAACTTGGTTAATTAACAAAACATTTATGTAACTATGCGTTTACAAGAAGAAAAAAGCCAGTTTTAGTGAAAACATGTTCATCAAGGAAAGTTTATACAACTCGTGTTTTTTGGTAGAAAAATGTTCTGTGAATCAGCAGACACGAGGGAGTTGAGCTGTGTATGTTTATCTGAGCACGTGCCAAGTATTAACACCAGCAAGCATGGCAGAAAAGAGAAAAACACACTTTCTGAAAAAAGAATCTTTTACGATTCAAATTCTTTCGAATTTGATTCGTAAAAGATTCTTTCGAATTTGATTCGTAAAAAATTCTTTCGAATTTGATTCGAATAAACAAATATGTTTACTAAAAAAAAATATTGCACTTGCTTAGTCTTAAAAATTTTTTTTAATTAAAATTATCATATAAAAGGTGTTTTTTAAACTGTGGACTTCACACAAGCGTACGACTAGCGCATACACTGTATCGAACTTCAAAACTCAACCTCAACCTCAACCTCGAAATCTACCTGAGAACATACCATGTATCACCAACTTGGGATGAAAGCGAAGAAAACCCAAAATATTTTACAGTTCAATTCGAAAGAATTCAGTTTTAAAGAACAATTATGGTTATTAAAACAAAACCCTGCACTTGTTTGGTCATTAAAAAAAAATGAAAATGTTATCTCTTTTTTTTTTAAATTTTTCTTCCTTTGAAGATAATAATGCTGGGTATGGGGCAGCCAAACCAGCTGCCAACATTGTCCTGTTTTTATTGAAACCAACCGAGAGTTCTTTTTAGCATCCTCGCTGTTCCTTTAAGTGACATTGACTGGATCTCTTTTGCACTTGGTTCACCAGGAATATTAGTTAGGTAGAACTTCAGGTTCTTCTTCATAAACCCTGTGGCACCTATAATAACTGGTATGATTGATATTCCCTTAAGATTCCAGTTTCTTTTCATATCATACATGAGACCTTGGTATTTGGTCTAACGTTAATATTCGTATGTGAGTATTAAGCAGCGTTGCATTGTATTTGTATGTGGTTACGCTGATCTGGTTGATTCGAAAGGAATTAATGATGTTTAACAGGAACAGTAGCAATACCAAAATCAGCGAATCCTTCTCTTTTTCTAACCTGATTTCTCTCCTATTTTTCTCATTCTTTCTTTATCTCTCTCGCTCTGTCTTTCTTCAAAGTTTATTCTCCGACTAATACATCGGTGCTAGCAATGTGCTGTGTAATACATCTCCGCGAAAGTTGAAACTGTCCTTCATTCAATAATGCTCTATTTATTGACCAACAGTAGAAATTAGTATGTGTCACTAGTTCATCTCAAGAAATTTCATTCGACCACGAGGAACATTTCATTTAAGTTGCGATTGCAAGAGCGGCCATGTTTCCTTTACCAGATATCTTGCATGCAAGACACGTACAAGGAAAATCATTCGTGTTTCTCCTATCGTTGCAGCTTATAATTCAAACCATGAAACATTCACCAATGATACGGAGGTGTTATTCTTCCGAGTCCGGATCGGTTGATCTTTATTTCTGCCTATTAAAACAGTAAACAGTTCTAAGTAAGTGGAATTTCTACAGGAAAGTCTGGAAATACATATTTGTATTCATTGGCAAAGTTGGTCAATATCACACAAGAAACTGTCATGGTTATCTATTATCTAAATTTCACCTGTCTGTTTAAATGTATGTATGTATGTATGTATGCATGTATGTATGTATGTATGTATGTCTAAAACTTTCGACAGAGGTGACATATTTTCACGAGAGTGATATCATCTTGAAGCTGGCCCTTCGGTCAACAAATAACGAAAAACTGACCCAAAACATTAATTCATTCAACCCCAACTGGGCACTTTTCTACAGGGAGGGATCGCTTTTTTCGCCGATATTTTCGAAAGCTATACCCTCGTTTCGATTGTCTAACCATAATTGAAATCTACGTCACTTCCGGTTTGGCGAGGGGCGCAACAGCAAGCACGTCAGTTTTTTTTTTTGTTTCACGTTATTTTTCTCCTTTGCGATACGGGTTCGAGCCTGCCTGCCTACTACCACTTTTTTTTCTTTTGCTCAACACACACCTCCAAACACCCGGACAACGCCGGGCACCCAGGCTAGTCTATTATATAAAGGACAGTTGTTTGTGTGTATGTGTGTATGTCCAACAAAACGTAAACAAACAACAACAAATACCAATAAAGTTGGTATATTCTTAATCGGTGTTGTCCCGGATAAATAATATCTAAAATTGAGAAAAAAATTATCATACTTTGGGAGTCAACTGTGTCAGTTTTTGTTGGGGAGTGTCGGTTTTCAGTGCTTTGTACTAATTTGGAAAGAAAATGTCAACTCATTCTTAAAGGAATACATTATATAAAGAATATATGTATATGTGTGTATGTCCAGCTAAAGAGGAATGAACTGAACAGAAGAAAAAGAGGGGATTGAACGGAGAAAGTATTAAGAAGAAGGAGGAGGAGAAAAGAGAGAAAGATAGAGAGACAGATGGAAAATAAGTAATGAGATAGAAGTTTTAATGGGATTATATTACACTTTTCTCTGTCAACGTTGGGTAACCCTACCAGTCAATTATTATATAAAAAGAAAACGTTTGTATATATATATATATATATATATATATATATATATATATATATATATATATATATATATATATATATAAACTAATTGTAAGAGAAGAATAATAAATCTATGTCGCTCAACAATAGAGTCCATATGAAATTAATTCAGTTTTCATATCTGCTGATTTCTAAAGCAAATTCACTGTATATTTATATAAACCGAACATCTTGTAAGACTTTAAATTTGATATTACCTTCAATAATTAATTTGTTGTCTCTCTTTGCCTGTTTGCAACGAAATAAAAAAATATATTTAAGTCTAGGATTGCATTCCTCTTTTTTTGTAATGATAATGTCCCCACTACTCATGAAAGATGATTTACTTGAAACTAGGTGGGGAGGGGGGATTTGCCGAATCGAATTGAAACCAAAACCGAAACTGTAGCATTCAAAGCTGGTGATATTACCACTATACCAACGTGACATGCATATAAAACGATTAAAAATTAAAAGTTAAAAATAAACTAAGATGAATGTTCAAAATGTTGAACGATTTTTTTTCAATTGTGACCCATTTTTTTACCACTTAAAAACAATTCTAACTGGCTGAAGACCCATAAAAAAACGGCTCGTAAAAAAATCCAATAATTTGAGGCTCCTAGCGCCGCTTGTCGACTTTTAGTTTCGAAGGAGATAGTTGAAAAATATGGAGACAAACAGACAGACAGACAGACATGTAGCCGTTGATATATTAGATTATCATTGTCAGTGTAAAGTATAATCACTGCCTAGTACACCTCGGCTTGAAAGTCAACACCAAAGTATACTTGGATATGCTGTAGACTGCGGTGATTCCCTGGTGCAATCAGCTGGTTGCTGACAGACCCTGCGTGTGGCAGCAGCTCGCCCCCAGTCCACAAGTTCATAGAGATCAGGCTTGGTCTCAGAGGGAGTGCGACGACTTTGAACTCTTGTTTCACTAGCACCCCTCCTCCCCGACCTGAACCCACTGGACTACTTCGTTTATTCCCATGTCAAGAACATCACCTGCATGATCTCCCACAACACCAAAGCCAGCCTAATCGCTGCCATCTGCCGAGTATTCAACGAACACCTGCCAGCACTTGTGGAAAAGTCATGCTCGCAGTTCCGGACGTGCATCGAAGCAGTGATTGAGGCTGAAGGCGGCTACATTGAATAGATGTCAGCTTTACTACATAATCAAGTTACCTGAATTGATTTTTTAAATAAAAGTTTGGAAATAAAATAGTAGTGTTGTTTTCTTTAGGGCGACAAATTTATCGTTCCACACTGTACTATTTTAAATTGTGTTGACTAGTAATAAAAAATATGGTTTTATTGAAATATAATGTGGTCCACAAAAAAAAAAAATTTAGATATTAGATTTCACCTTTGTATCCTATTGAAATATGTGACACAAGCAATCTTTAATATCCAATAAAACCTGAATAAACGCTGAATACTGCTGAAACAAAGAAGCGTGGCTACAAGATTAATAACGGCATTATTACATCACACTAAATAATAATAAACCCTGATTGCTGACTGATTACAATAAGAAACAGATGCTATCAGTCTTGAAAGAAGATCAGAATGAAATTAAAACAAGAATTTATTTACATGGAACTTGAGAAGGAACATGCTTTAGTCAGATGGGAAGCAGCCCCGCGATATTGTGTTTCACAGGAAAGAAACTTTGCTGGCGGAATTTTCGTTTAGTTTTGCCAAAAGAAAGGGAGAGAAAGGGAAACTATTCACATTTGTTGTAATTCGACGAGTTTTTATTATGAATGTTTTACAAACTTGGGGGGGGGGCATATATTGCATCTCAGTCGAGCACCTGCCATGAAAAATAACGACGGAGTAGAAAAAGACTAGCAACGTCGCTTTTGTTAGTTTCGTTCTAGAACTAATGTTACCGTTATTCGCTTTTTTTTTCTCAACCACTATGCAATAGGCAAAAGAAGAAAAGTGGTGGAATGGATGAAAATGTGGATTTATGAATGGCAGAGAATCAGCGCACAGCACTTTGAATTTTTGATTCGCAGCGATGGACGGTGAAAAGACTGACTGCAGCTGCATGGAAACAGAGAAGCGTGGCTACAAGATTAATAACGGCATTATTGCATCACAAAATGCTAAAGTGATTCCATTTGGCTCTGCACATCCCTGAATAGTTTTTTAAAGTCGCCTTTGTGTGTGTGTGTGTGTGTGTGTGTGTGTGTGCGTGCGTGCGTGCTGGTATGTTTTTACATATAAGTGAAGGTTGAGGACATGTGTTGCATGAAGAAAAAATGGTTGAGCCTAAAAATCGTTTTTCTTTTCTTTGTGGTTTGTTTTGGTTGTTTTGTGTTACGGCATACAAACGCTTTTCAGGTTATTTAATACTGAATCTGGTTATTTGGTAAAAAGTTTTGCTGCTTTTAATTTTGGTTATCTTTAATATTTATTCAGGCTTGTTTGTCTTAGTTGTTTTAAAGAGGAAAATTGTTGATTTATTTATTTTTGGACTGTTATCCTCATCTTCTTAGTTGTTACTGTTTCACGTTTCGACCTACTCATATTCTGACCTTCTTCAAGTGATTAACTGTGACAGGATAGGAATTTTTATTTATTTTTTATTACATTTTCACCCCAAAAAAAGCACATTGCCACTTTGACTTGGGGGCTACTATCAGAGACAAGCTACAGGGGTACTATGTGGGGAATTGGGCAGCAAGATGTCGGTTCACGTTACACTTGAACTTCTGCATGTGAGTACAGTTGGAGAAGCAGGAACCCGGAAGGGAATTCCAAACTCTAGTGGTTCTGGGGAAGAAACTACTGGAGTAGAAGGCTCTCTTACAACTAGGGATCTCTACTGTGAAGGGGTGGGATTTAACTGCTTGTCAGGTTTGTAGGATGTATTTACATAGAGTGGGTACATGTGCTTGCAGTTCATTGGAGCATTCACCATTGAAATATTTGTAAAACAGACAGAGGGATGCTACATTTCGTCGATGAGACAGGGGCTGAAGCTTAGATAACAGTTCAGACCTATCAAGTTGGCGACTGTCTTTTGAACCTTGTCTAGGAGCAAGAAACTAGTAGCAGATGCACCAGCCCAAATATGACAATAATACTCCATATATGGGCGAATGGTGGCCTTATAGAGGTATAGGATACTTTTGGGCGTTAGTAGCTTTCTAGCACGGTATAGAGAACCTACCTTCTTTGCAGCGATCCTGGCAATGCTCTCAATGTAATTGTTCCAACTCATGTTTACTGTGAACGTTAGGCCGAGGAGTTTAAAAGATGTACTTTCAGATAAAGAGTCTTTGACCATTACTATTGGTGGTAGAGAAGGTTTCTTGTAATTATTGAAGGAAACCAATTTAGTCGTCGCAGTTTTTTTGTCCCCATTCCACTACAGATTAGAGGTCATCCTCTAGTGTTTCTGCCATTTCTTTAGATATGTGTTCAATTATTTTCCTGATGTGTCTGTTATAGAGCGTGGTGACATAAGCATATATATCCATCTCAAAGAGAATTTTGTCGGGGTGTCATTTATGAACATTAGAAATAATTGAGGTTCAAGGATAGACCCTTGAGGCACTCCTGCATTTATATATTGTTTAGATGTACGACCATCAAGGACAGCCTGGATTTTTCTCTTATCTAAGAAGGATTTAATTATGTTAAGTATTCTTCCAGTGATACCGTATGATCTGATTTTCCGAGAAGACCTTCATGCCATACCCTGAAAAAAGCCTTAGATATATCTAGAGCTACCGCTCTACTCTCCTCTGCTTTGTCCAGTGAATGGTATATACGTTCAAAGATTACAGTTAGGATGTCTGCTGTGGAACGGGATTGCCTAAATCCATATTGTTGGTCGGTCAGAAGTTTAGCATCTGTAAGGTGATGGACTAGAGCTTGGTTAATTATGGACAAATATTTTGGTGAAGAGTGGGAGGAGGCTAATAGGGCGATAATTTAATGGTCAGTTTTTTCGCCAGAATTCGTGAAAACTGGTACCACAGAATCAATTTTCCAGCAGGCAGGAAAGCAAGATTCATTAAGGCATTTGTTATAAAGTTTGGAGAGAACTGGAGCTACTTGGGCGGAGCACTTTTTTAATAGCACAACCAGGATGAGATTAAGTCCACATGCTTTTGAAGTGTCAAGATTTTTTATGATAGCATGCACCTGAGAAGGGGTCATTTTCAGATCATCTAGTTTGGCGTCTGTCCCAAAGGAAAGTCAGGGAAGGGCTGGTTAGCAGTGGCCAATGTGGAGTTGGAGGCAAACCGACTGGCAAGCATGTTAGCCTTCTCAGTTGCTGAGCAAACAACCTCACGATTGTTGGATAATGGGGTAATTATTGATTGCCCATTATTTACTACACTGTTGTAGATATTCCAGAAGTCACAGGTTCCTAATTTCTGTGCTTCTATGCATTTTTTGGTGTTTTTTTTTTTTTTTTTTTTTTTACAAAGGCATCACCACATTATCAAGGCCCAGAGGCCACTCAAGGATACGGGTTAAAGAGTGTACAGTAGAAGTTGGTCAATATAGTAATCATTAGTAATGAAAATTTGGTAAATTTAATAACTTATATGGAACGGCTCATCAAGAACTTATTTACCTTAGACTTGAACACAACCATATTGTAGTCAGCCGGAAAGCAGGAAAACGGAAGACAATTCCACAGGCGTGCAGTTCTAAGAAAGAAGCTTTGTTCATGGAATCTATGTTTAGGTTTAGGCACAGATAAAGAGTGGGGGAAATTATTGATAGTGTTTACAGCTAGACGAGTGTTTCTTGTGAAAGTTTGGCGAGGGGGGACCATAGATTGAAGCTCAGTTGAACACTTTCCATGAAAATAACGATACATCAGAGACAAACTCGCAACATCTCTTCTGTGAGATAGAGGTTGTAAGGAGGAGAAAAGGACATCTCCTACGAGGCTACGAAGTCTATTTTGAACTCTATCAAGGCAGGACAAGTCCTTTCTAGCAGCTCCTGCCCAGATGTGGCAACAGTATTCCATCCTTGGACGTACCTGGCTCTTATATAGATAGAGAATAGCATCAGCAGTGAGATATCTACTGGATCGATAGAAAGATCCCACCATTTTTCCAGCGGCCTTGGCAACAGATTTGATATACGTGTTCCATTTAAGATCAGGAGTAATGGTCAAGCCCAGAAGCTTGTCAAAACTTGAGGCCTCCTGAAGACGAGAGCCATTCATTTCAATTGATGACAAATGTGGATTAAAATGTTGATGATGTAAAGAGAGAAGCTTGGTTTTAGATGCATTAAAAGTAACCAGCCACTCCTTTCCCCATTGTACTACATGCTCAAGATCAGAGGAGAGAGAATTGGAGAGTACTTGCTCGTTTACTGTCTTAGATGTGGTACCATAAATGGTAGTGTCGTCAGCATAAATGTCTACAAATGATGTAAGGATATGATTTGGAAGATCATTAATGTAGATCAGGAAAAGAGTTGGGCCCAGGATGGATCCCTGAGGGACACCGGCATTAATACTGTGAGCTTCTGATTTTTGCTCCTCAACTACTACTCTTATGAACCTATCAGAAAGAAATGATTTAATAATTGAGAAGACTTTTCCAGCTATACCATAGCTAGCGATCTTATGAAGTAAACCTTTATGCCATACCCTATCAAAGGCTTTAGATATGTCAAGAGCAATTGCCCTAGAAAGATTGCCACCGTCGAGAGATTTGCTAATCCTATGCGATATAACTGTAAGGACATCTGCTGTAGATCTAGCAGAACGGAAACCATATTGAGTGTCACTAAGAAGGTTATTTTTGTTGAGATGTTTGATTACTTCTGTATTTAACACAGATTCTAGCAACTTACTCATGACGCACAGGAGACTTATTGGCCTGTACTGAGAGGGGGATGAGCGATCACCTGAATTCTTAAATACAGGGCATACTGATGAGATTTTCCAGGGAGATGGGAAACTATTCTCCTTAAGACAACGTTTAAACAGTTTTGTAAGTATGGGCGCTAGTTCAGGTTGAAGTTTTTTGAGTACTATAATTGGAATACCATCAGGGCCAGTTGCTTTACTGGAATCAAGGTTTTTGATTAGCTTGGCAACATCACGTACAGATATACGTATATCACATAGCGTGTTTTCTGATACAGGAGGAAATATTGGGGGTTGGCGGTCTTGGTCGCAAAGGGTAGAATTAGCTGCAAAGTTCTTGACAAAGAGTTTGGCTTTGTCTGATGCTGACGAGATTACCTCAGGTCCATTGATAATAGTTGGGATGGAGCACACGCTTCTGTTCAGGATTCTGTTTGCTATTTGCCAAAACTGGTGGGAACCAAGCCGCTGCTCAGCTACTTTGGACTTAACAGATTGAGCATACAACTCTCTTGCGTTCCTTATTACTTTCTTACAATGGTTGCTGGTAGTCCTGAAAACGGCTTTAGTTTCCATACATCTATTACGTTTGAAGCAGTGGAAAAAGTGATTTCTGTGCGCAATGGCAGCAGCACATTCTGGAGAGAACCATGGCTGGCTGTTAGGTTTTTGCTGAAACTTTTTAGAGGGTATGAAATGGTCAATACCTACAATTAACCATTCAGTTAGGTCTAATACTATAGAGGACACATCCTTTTTAAACATGGAATGCAGAGGTAGATCAGATATAAATGTACGGAAGCTATCCCAGTCAGCCTTAGTGTATCGATATACTGTACGATGAAGTGGTACGTCTGGGGACTTATTACATTTCATTTTTATCTTAATTGATACAACAGAGTGGTCGGAACAGTGAATTCTCCCTTAGCTGTCGCTATTTCTTTCTTACAGTTACTTCTGGCTTCTATATATATGTCTGTTTGAACTGGACTTATGCGATACATATGCTGCCTTTGCGCAATGGCAGCTGCACAAGTATAAGTAAACTATTGGGGAGAGTGGAGCTTGCTATAAAATGCAGGAATGCTGCGTCTCTTAACTGTATCCCCAGTAATTACTGACTCCCATAGTTGTTGCTGCCTCACTACGTCTTGGCCATCTAATCCTCTGGCCTGCATTGTGTAGGATTGAAATCGCTATTGTCAATGTTCACTTGGAACCATAGAGATTCAACGCCTTTATCCACTGTGCCACAGTTCACAAAGTGCGATCAACATTGGATTTATTGGGTCTTACATATCTAAATTTTTTTCATTCTTATCTGATCTTTCATCGTCGGGTCCATACCAAATGGTATTATATATCATTTATTTATTTTTTATTAGAATCCTTTGAGATGAGTAATTTGTATATTTATATAAATATACAAAAAATATAAAAATTATTCATCTCGAAAGATTCCAATAAAAAAAATAATGATATATAGGAAAATTGTTATGTTTGTTTTTGGCTTTGCAGAACATGATTGAGTTTTTCAAAGGGGAAGAAAAAACATTATCACCACTATTTGGTGCATTTTAGGTCAGAAAGGTAGTATCTTCTGACATCTTGATTTAATAGCACTAGTTTGTTTTCTTTATAGACCATTATTCTTATTTATCCATTTCTCTTGATTTTCTCATTTGGTGATGTATTGGAAGTGACACCTGGCAAGTGAGAGTTGAAGATATGCGTTGCATGCAGAGAAATCATATAAGAATGATATTATGGATGTGTAATGTAAATCTTAAAGACAGGCTTAGATCTAAATAGTATTGAACGATGGGTTCAGAACAGGAGACTTCGATGGTATGGTCACATTGAAAGAATTATTCACAGTACATAGGTTAGAATATGCAGAACAGTTCGGTAGCAGATTCAGTTCATGTGATAAGAATGGATGAAAAAAAGAGGATAAATAAAGACTTGGCAGAGATAGGTTATTTTGAAAGTAAATTTCTAAAAGCCGCCCAACACATCCTAGCATATAAAACGGATTTAAATCGATGCTGCTGCTGATGATGTGCAAGAGGCCCAACGTTGTTTCTGGTCTATGAAAATCATATTCCACAGAATATTAGTCAGAAAATTAACATCTATATTAATGATACCACTCTCAATTTTGGCATTACTTCTCGACCATTCCCCTCGGATCAGTTTAAATGTGAAGCTCATCTACAAGTCGATCTGGATACAGTTATGAATTTATATCTGAAATTGCTTGTCTCATGTTTTTTTTTTTACAAAGGAGCCACCACTTATCAAGGCCTAGAGGCCGCTCAAGGATAAGGGTTATAAGTGTACAATTTGTTTCGCTGATATTTTTCTAGTTAGAATTCTTTCTTGAAAGACATTGGATACTCATGGGAGGGACCACGTGAAGGTTGCCAACATCCGTAAGTGAATATGTTTCTGTGGAACGAACTAGGTTCGAACTTGGCAGCATGCCCAGTTTATCAGCTGAGCATCATTCATGATGATGATGATGATGATGATGATGATGATGATTTTGTAGGTATTCATTTCCTCAATATTATTCTATTAAGAATTCTTTCTAAAAGGATATCAAGTATTTACAGGACAAACCAGATGAAGGTTTTTTATTCATTTATTTATTTTTTTTTAACAAAGGAGTCACCACTTACCAAGGCCCGGAGGCCACTCCAGGATAAGGGCCAATGAGAGTACAGCAGCCAATGGGACAATATCGTAGTAATCGTTAGTAGTGGAAATTCGCTAAATTAGATTACTTGTTTACATTGGACTTGAAGACGACCATTCTGTAGTCAGCCGGAAAGCAGGCAAACGAAAGAGAGCTCCACAAAAGCATACAGTTCCAAGAAAGAAGCCCTGTTGAGACTCAGTGTTTTTATTTTAATCGTACTTGTGC